>NW_027365456.1:0-112312 GCF_046119375.1 Phyllobates terribilis
CATGCTAAGAGGAGCAGGAAAAAGCAAAAAATTTCAGAATTTCACCTTGCAATGCGGAGAAATTACTGTTTGTGCATTTACAATATTCATTGATTTTTACCATTGAAAAACGTCCAGAAATGATTGAAGCTACTGACTGAATGAAAGTAGCTGGCATCTCACTCTCTTTGAATCTTCTTTATCATGCTAAGAGGAGCAGGAAAAAGCAAAAAATTTCAGACTTGCACCTTGCAATGCGGAGAAATTACTGTTTGTGCATTTACAATATTCATTGATTTTTGCCATTGAAAAACATCATGTTATTCATATACCAGAAATGTTTGAAGCTACTGACTGAATGAAAGGAGCTGGCATCTCACTCTCTTTGAATCTTCTTTATCATGCTAAGAGGAGCAGGAAAAAGCAAAAAATTTCAGAATTGCACCTTGCAATGCGGAGAAATTACTGTTTGTGCATTTACAATATTCATTGATTTTTGCCATTGAAAAACATCATGTTATTCATATACCACATCTCACTCTCTTTGAATCTTCTTTATCATGCTAAGAGGAGCAGGAAAAAGCAAAAAATTTCAGAATTGCACCTTGCAATGTGGAGAAATTACTGTTTGTGCATTTACAATATTCATTGATTTTTACCATTGAAAAACGTCCAGAAATGATTGAAGCTACTGACTGAATGAAAGTAGCTGGCATCTCACTCTCTTTGAATCTTCTTTATCATGCTAAGAGGAGCAGGAAAAAGCAAAAAATTTCAGACTTGCACCTTGCAATGCGGAGAAATTACTGTTTGTGCATTTACAATATTCATTGATTTTTGCCATTGAAAAACATCATGTTATTCATATACCAGAAATGTTTGAAGCTACTGACTGAATGAAAGGAGCTGGCATCTCACTCTCTTTGAATCTTCTTTATCATGCTAAGAGGAGCAGGAAAAAGCAAAAAATTTCAGAATTGCACCTTGCAATGCGGAGAAATTACTGTTTGTGCATTTACAATATTCATTGATTTTTGCCATTGAAAAACATCATGTTATTCATATACCAGAAATGATTGAAGCTACTGACTGAATGAAAGGAGCTGGCATCTCACTCTCTTTGAATCTTCTTTATCATGCTAAGAGGAGCAGGAAAAAGTTAAAAATTTCAGAATTGCACCTTGCAATGCGGAGAAATTACTGTTTGTGCATTTATAATATTCAATGATTTTTGCCATTGAAAAACGTCCAGAAATGATTGAAGCTACTGACTGAACGAAAGGAGCTGGCATCTCACTCTCTTTGAATCTTCTTTATCATGCTAAGAGGAGCAGGAAAAAGCAAAAAATTTCAGAATTGCACCTTGCAATGCGGAGAAATTACTGTTTGTGCATTTACAATATTCATTGATTTTTGCCATTGAAAAACATCCAGAAATGATTGAAGCTACTGACTGAATGAAAGGAGCTGGCATCTCACTCTCTTTGAATCTTCTTTATCATGCTAAGAGGAGCAGGAAAAAGCAAAAAATTTCAGAATTGCACCTTGCAATGCGGAGAAATTACTGTTTGTGCATTTACAATATTCATTGATTTTTGCCATTGAAAAACATCATGTTATTCATATACCAGAAATGTTTGAAGCTACTGACTGAATGAAAGGAGCTGACATCTCACTCTCTTTGAATCTTCTTTATCATGCTAAGAGGAGCAGGAAAAAGCAAAAAATTTCAGAATTGCACCTTGCAATGCGGAGAAATTACTGTTTGTGCATTTACAATATTCATTGATTTTTGCCATTGAAAAACATCATGTTATTCATATACCAGAAATGTTTGAAGCTACTGACTGAATGAAAGGAGCTGACATCTCACTCTCTTTGAATCTTCTTTATCATGCTAAGAGGAGCAGGAAAAAGCAAAAAATTTCAGAATTGCACCTTGCAATGCGGAGAAATTACTGTTTGTGCATTTACAATATTCATTGATTTTTGCCATTGAAAAACATCATGTTATTCATGTACCAGAAATGTTTGAAGCTACTGACTGAATGAAAGGAGCTGACATCTCACTCTCTTTGAATCTTCTTTATCATGCTAAGAGGAGCAGGAAAAAGCAAAAAATTTCAGAATTGCACCTTGCAATGCGGAGAAATTACTGTTTGTGCATTTACAATATTCATTGATTTTTGCCATTGAAAAACGTCCAGAAATGATTGGAGCTACTGACTGAATGAAAGGAGCTGGCATCTCACTCTCTTTGAATCTTCTTTATCATGCTAAGAGGAGCAGGAAAAAGCAAAAAATTTCAGAATTGCACCTTGCAATGCGGAGAAATTACTGTTTGTGCATTTACAATATTCATTGATTTTTGCCATTGAAAAACATGTTATTCATATACCAGAAATGTTTGAAGCTACTGACTGAATGAAAGGAGCTGGCACCTCACTCTCTTTGAATCTTCTTTATCATGCTAAGAGGAGCGGGAAAAAGCAAAAAATTTCAGAATTGCACCTTGCAATGCGGAGAAATTACTGTTTGTGCATTTACAATATTCATTGATTTTTGCCATTGAAAAACGTCCAAAAATGATTGAAGGTACTGACTGAATGAAAGGAGCTGGCATCTCACTCTCTTTGAATCTTCTTTATCATGCTAAGAGGAGCAGGAAAAAGCAAAAAATTTCAGAATTGCACCTTGCAATGCGGAGAAATTACTGTTTGTGCATTTAAAATATTCATTGGTTTTTGCCATTGAAAAACGTCCAGAAATGATTGAAGCTACTGACTGAATGAAAGGAGCTGGCATCTCACTCTCTTTGAATCTTCTTTATCATGCTAAGAGGAGCAGGAAAAAGCAAAAAATTTCAGAATTGCACCTTGCAATGCGGAGAAATTACAGTTTGTGCATTTACAATATTCATTGATTTTTGCCATTGAAAAACATCCAGAAATGATTGAAGCTACTGACTGAATGAAAGGAGCTGGCATCTCACTCTCTTTGAATCTTCTTTATCATGCTAAGAGGAGCAGGAAAAAGCAAAAAATTTCAGAATTGCACCTTGCAATGCGGAGAAATTACTGTTTGTGCATTTACAATATTCATTGATTTTTGCCATTGAAAAACATCATGTTATTCATATACCAGAAATGTTTGAAGCTACTGACTGAATGAAAGGAGCTGGCATCTCACTCTCTTTGAATCTTCTTTATCATGCTAAGAGGAGCAGGAAAAAGCAAAAAATTTCAGAATTGCACCTTGCAATGTGGAGAAATTACTGTTTGTGCATTTACAATATTCATTGATTTTTACCATTGAAAAACGTCCAGAAATGATTGAAGCTACTGACTGAATGAATGTAGCTGGCATCTCACTCTCTTTGAATCTTCTTTATCATGCTAAGAGGAGCAGGAAAAAGCAAAAAATTTCAGACTTGCACCTTGCAATGCGGAGAAATTACTGTTTGTGCATTTACAATATTCATTGATTTTTGCCATTGAAAAACATCATGTTATTCATATACCAGAAATGTTTGAAGCTACTGACTGAATGAAAGGAGCTGGCATCTCACTCTCTTTGAATCTTCTTTATCATGCTAAGAGGAGCAGGAAAAAGCAAAAAATTTCAGAATTGCACCTTGCAATGCGGAGAAATTACTGTTTGTGCATTTACAATATTCAATGATTTTTGCCATTGAAAAACGTCCAGAAATGATTGAAGCTACTGACTGAACGAAAGGAGCTGGCATCTCACTCTCTTTGAATCTTCTTTATCATGCTAAGAGGAGCAGGAAAAAGCAAAAAATTTCAGAATTGCACCTTGCAATGCGGAGAAATTACTGTTTGTGCATTTACAATATTCATTGATTTTTGCCATTGAAAAACATCATGTTATTCATATACCAGAAATGTTTGAAGCTACTGACTGAATGAAAGGAGCTGACATCTCACTCTCTTTGAATCTTCTTTATCATGCTAAGAGGAGCAGGAAAAAGCAAAAAATTTCAGAATTGCACCTTGCAATGCGGAGAAATTACTGTTTGTGCATTTACAATATTCATTGATTTTTACCATTGAAAAACGTCCAGAAATGATTGAAGCTACTGACTGAATGAAAGTAGCTGGCATCTCACTCTCTTTGAATCTTCTTTATCATGCTAAGAGGAGCAGGAAAAAGCAAAAAATTTCAGACTTGCACCTTGCAATGCGGAGAAATTACTGTTTGTGCATTTACAATATTCATTGATTTTTGCCATTGAAAAACATCATGTTATTCATATACCAGAAATGTTTGAAGCTACTGACTGAATGAAAGGAGCTGGCATCTCACTCTCTTTGAATCTTCTTTATCATGCTAAGAGGAGCAGGAAAAAGCAAAAAATTTCAGAATTGCACCTTGCAATGCGGAGAAATTACTGTTTGTGCATTTACAATATTCATTGATTTTTGCCATTGAAAAACATCCAGAAATGATTGAAGCTACTGACTGAATGAAAGGAGCTGGCATCTCACTCTCTTTGAATCTTCTTTATCATGCTAAGAGGAGCAGGAAAAAGCAAAAAATTTCAGAATTGCACCTTGCAATGCGGAGAAATTACTGTTTGTGCATTTACAATATTCATTGATTTTTGCTATTGAAAAACATCATGTTATTCATATACCAGAAATGTTTGAAGCTACTGACTGAATGAAAGGAGCTGACATCACACTCTCTTTGAATCTTGTTTATCATGCTAAGAGGAGGAGGAAAAAGCAAAAAATTTCAGAATTGCACCTTGCAATGCGGAGAAATTACTGTTTGTGCATTTACAATATTCATTGATTTTTGCCATTGAAAAACATCCAGAAATGATTGAAGCTACTGACTGAATGAAAGGAGCTGGCATCTCACTCTCTTTGAATCTTCTTTATCATGCTAAGAGGAGCAGGAAAAAGCAAAAAATTTCAGAATTGCACCTTGCAATGTGGAGAAATTACTGTTTGTGCATTTACAATATTCATTGATTTTTACCATTGAAAAACGTCCAGAAATGATTGAAGCTACTGACTGAATGAAAGTAGCTGGCATCTCACTCTCTTTGAATCTTCTTTATCATGCTAAGAGGAGCAGGAAAAAGCAAAAAATTTCAGACTTGCACCTTGCAATGCGGAGAAATTACTGTTTGTGCATTTACAATATTCATTGATTTTTGCCATTGAAAAACATCATGTTATTCATATACCAGAAATGTTTGAAGCTACTGACTGAATGAAAGGAGCTGGCATCTCACTCTCTTTGAATCTTCTTTATCATGCTAAGAGGAGCAGGAAAAAGCAAAAAATTTCAGAATTGCACCTTGCAATGCGGAGAAATTACTGTTTGTACATTTACAATATTCATTGATTTTTGCCATTGAAAAACATCATGTTATTCATATACCAGAAATGTTTGAAGCTACTGACTGAATGAAAGGAGCTGGCATCTCACTCTCTTTGAATCTTCTTTATCATGCTAAGAGGAGCAGGAAAAAGCAAAAAATTTCAGAATTGCACCTTGCAATGTGGAGAAATTACTGTTTGTGCATTTACAATATTCATTGATTTTTACCATTGAAAAACGTCCAGAAATGATTGAAGCTACTGACTGAATGAAAGTAGCTGGCATCTCACTCTCTTTGAATCTTCTTTATCATGCTAAGAGGAGCAGGAAAAAGCAAAAAATTTCAGACTTGCACCTTGCAATGCGGAGAAATTACTGTTTGTGCATTTACAATATTCATTGATTTTTGCCATTGAAAAACATCATGTTATTCATATACCAGAAATGTTTGAAGCTACTGACTGAATGAAAGGAGCTGGCATCTCACTCTCTTTGAATCTTCTTTATCATGCTAAGAGGAGCAGGAAAAAGCAAAAAATTTCAGAATTGCACCTTGCAATGCGGAGAAATTACTGTTTGTACATTTACAATATTCATTGATTTTTGCCATTGAAAAACATCCAGAAATGATTGAAGCTACTGACTGAATGAAAGGAGCTGGCATCTCACTCTCTTTGAATCTTCTTTATCATGCTAAGAGGAGCAGGAAAAAGCAAAAAATTTCAGAATTGCACCTTGCAATGCGGAGAAATTACTGTTTGTGCATTTACAATATTCATTGATTTTTGCCATTGAAAAACATCATGTTATTCATATACCAGAAATGTTTGAAGCTACTGACTGAATGAAAGGAGCTGACATCACACTCTCTTTGAATCTTCTTTATCATGCTAAGAGGAGCAGGAAAAAGCAAAAAATTTCAGAATTGCACCTTGCAATGCGGAGAAATTACTGTTTGTGCATTTACAATATTCATTGATTTTTGCCATTGAAAAACATCCAGAAATGATTGAAGCTACTGACTGAATGAAAAGAGCTGGCATCTCACTCTCTTTGAATCTTCTTTATCATGCTAAGAGGAGCAGGAAAAAGCAAAAAATTTCAGAATTGCACCTTGCAATGCGGAGAAATTACTGTTTGTGCATTTACAATATTCATTGATTTTTGCCATTGAAAAACATCATGTTATTCATATACCAGAAATGTTTGAAGCTACTGACTGAATGAAAGGAGCTGGCATCTCACTCTCTTTGAATCTTCTTTATCATGCTAAGAGGAGCAGGAAAAAGCAAAAAATTTCAGAATTGCACCTTGCAATGCGGAGAAATTACTGTTTGTGCATTTACAATATTCATTGATTTTTGCCATTGAAAAACGTCCAGAAATGATTGAAGGTACTGACTGAATGAAAGGAGCTGGCATCTCACTCTCTTTGAATCTTCTTTATCATGCTAAGAGGAGCAGGAAAAAGCAAAAAATTTCAGAATTGCACCTTGCAATGCGGAGAAATTACTGTTTGTGCATTTACAATATTCATTGGTTTTTGCCATTGAAAAACGTCCAGAAATGATTGAAGCTACTGACTGAATGAAAGGAGCTGGCATCTCACTCTCTTTGAATCTTCTTTATCATGCTAAGAGGAGCAGGAAAAAGCAAAAAATTTCAGAATTGCACCTTGCAATGCGGAGAAATTACAGTTTGTGCATTTACAATATTCATTGATTTTTGCCATTGAAAAACATCCAGAAATGATTGAAGCTACTGACTGAATGAAAGGAGCTGGCATCTCACTCTCTTTGAATCTTCTTTATCATGCTAAGAGGAGCAGGAAAAAGCAAAAAATTTCAGAATTGCACCTTGCAATGCGGAGAAATTACTGTTTGTGCATTTACAATATTCATTGATTTTCGCCATTGAAAAACATCATGTTATTCATATACCAGAAATGTTTGAAGCTACTGACTGAATGAAAGGAGCTGGCATCTCACTCTCTTTGAATCTTCTTTATCATGCTAAGAGGAGCAGGAAAAAGCAAACAATTTCAGAATTGCACCTTGCAATGTGGAGAAATTACTGTTTGTGCATTTACAATATTCATTGATTTTTACCATTGAAAAACGTCCAGAAATGATTGAAGCTACTGACTGAATGAAAGTAGCTGGCATCTCACTCTCTTTGAATCTTCTTTATCATGCTAAGAGGAGCAGGAAAAAGCAAAAAATTTCAGACTTGCACCTTGCAATGCGGAGAAATTACTGTTTGTGCATTTACAATATTCATTGATTTTTGCCATTGAAAAACATCATGTTATTCATATACCAGAAATGTTTGAAGCTACTGACTGAATGAAAGGAGCTGGCATCTCACTCTCTTTGAATCTTCTTTATCATGCTAAGAGGAGCAGGAAAAAGTAAAAAATTTCAGAATTGCACCTTGCAATGCGGAGAAATTACTGTTTGTGCATTTATAATATTCAATGATTTTTGCCATTGAAAAACGTCCAGAAATGATTGAAGCTACTGACTGAACGAAAGGAGCTGGCATCTCACTCTCTTTGAATCTTCTTTATCATGCTAAGAGGAGCAGGAAAAAGCAAAAAATTTCAGAATTGCACCTTGCAATGCGGAGAAATTACTGTTTGTGCATTTACAATATTCATTGATTTTTGCCATTGAAAAACATCCAGAAATGATTGAAGCTACTGACTGAATGAAAGTAGCTGGCATCTCACTCTCTTTGAATCTTCTTTATCATGCTAAGAGGAGCAGGAAAAAGTAAAAAATTTCAGACTTGCACCTTGCAATGCGGAGAAATTACTGTTTGTGCATTTACAATATTCATTGATTTTTGCCATTGAAAAACATCATGTTATTCATATACCAGAAATGTTTGAAGCTACTGACTGAATGAAAGGAGCTGGCATCTCACTCTCTTTGAATCTTCTTTATCATGCTAAGAGGAGCAGGAAAAAGCAAAAAATTTCAGAATTGCACCTTGCAATGCGGAGAAATTACTGTTTGTACATTTACAATATTCATTGATTTTGCCATTGAAAAACATCCAGAAATGATTGAAGCTACTGACTGAATGAAAGGAGCTGGCATCTCACTCTCTTTGAATCTTCTTTATCATGCTAAGAGGAGCAGGAAAAAGCAAAAAATTTCAGAATTGCACCTTGCAATGCGGAGAAATTACTGTTTGTGCATTTACAATATTCATTGATTTTTGCCATTGAAAAACATCATGTTATTCATATACCAGAAATGTTTGAAGCTACTGACTGAATGAAAGGAGCTGACATCACACTCTCTTTGAATCTTCTTTATCATGCTAAGAGGAGCAGGAAAAAGCAAAAAATTTCAGAATTGCACCTTGCAATGCGGAGAAATTACTGTTTGTGCATTTACAATATTCATTGATTTTTGCCATTGAAAAACATCCAGAAATGATTGAAGCTACTGACTGAATGAAAAGAGCTGGCATCTCACTCTCTTTGAATCTTCTTTATCATGCTAAGAGGAGCAGGAAAAAGCAAAAAATTTCAGAATTGCACCTTGCAATGCGGAGAAATTACTGTTTGTGCATTTACAATATTCATTGATTTTTGCCATTGAAAAACATCATGTTATTCATATACCAGAAATGTTTGAAGCTACTGACTGAATGAAAGGAGCTGGCATCTCACTCTCTTTGAATCTTCTTTATCATGCTAAGAGGAGCAGGAAAAAGCAAAAAATTTCAGAATTGCACCTTGCAATGCGGAGAAATTACTGTTTGTGCATTTACAATATTCATTGATTTTTGCCATTGAAAAACGTCCAGAAATGATTGAAGGTACTGACTGAATGAAAGGAGCTGGCATCTCACTCTCTTTGAATCTTCTTTATCATGCTAAGAGGAGCAGGAAAAAGCAAAAAATTTCAGAATTGCACCTTGCAATGCGGAGAAATTACTGTTTGTGCATTTACAATATTCATTGGTTTTTGCCATTGAAAAACGTCCAGAAATGATTGAAGCTACTGACTGAATGAAAGGAGCTGGCATCTCACTCTCTTTGAATCTTCTTTATCATGCTAAGAGGAGCAGGAAAAAGCAAAAAATTTCAGAATTGCACCTTGCAATGCGGAGAAATTACAGTTTGTGCATTTACAATATTCATTGATTTTTGCCATTGAAAAACATCCAGAAATGATTGAAGCTACTGACTGAATGAAAGGAGCTGGCATCTCACTCTCTTTGAATCTTCTTTATCATGCTAAGAGGAGCAGGAAAAAGCAAAAAATTTCAGAATTGCACCTTGCAATGCGGAGAAATTACTGTTTGTGCATTTACAATATTCATTGATTTTTGCCATTGAAAAACATCATGTTATTCATATACCAGAAATGTTTGAAGCTACTGACTGAATGAAAGGAGCTGGCATCTCACTCTCTTTGAATCTTCTTTATCATGCTAAGAGGAGCAGGAAAAAGCAAACAATTTCAGAATTGCACCTTGCAATGTGGAGAAATTACTGTTTGTGCATTTACAATATTCATTGATTTTTACCATTGAAAAACGTCCAGAAATGATTGAAGCTACTGACTGAATGAAAGTAGCTGGCATCTCACTCTCTTTGAATCTTCTTTATCATGCTAAGAGGAGCAGGAAAAAGCAAAAAATTTCAGACTTGCACCTTGCAATGCGGAGAAATTACTGTTTGTGCATTTACAATATTCATTGATTTTTGCCATTGAAAAACATCATGTTATTCATATACCAGAAATGTTTGAAGCTACTGACTGAATGAAAGGAGCTGGCATCTCACTCTCTTTGAATCTTCTTTATCATGCTAAGAGGAGCAGGAAAAAGTAAAAAATTTCAGAATTGCACCTTGCAATGCGGAGAAATTACTGTTTGTGCATTTATAATATTCAATGATTTTTGCCATTGAAAAACGTCCAGAAATGATTGAAGCTACTGACTGAACGAAAGGAGCTGGCATCTCACTCTCTTTGAATCTTCTTTATCATGCTAAGAGGAGCAGGAAAAAGCAAAAAATTTCAGAATTGCACCTTGCAATGCGGAGAAATTACTGTTTGTGCATTTACAATATTCATTGATTTTTGCCATTGAAAAACATCCAGAAATGATTGAAGCTACTGACTGAATGAAAGGAGCTGGCATCTCACTCTCTTTGAATCTTCTTTATCATGCTAAGAGGAGCAGGAAAAAGCAAAAAATTTCAGAATTGCACCTTGCAATGCGGAGAAATTACTGTTTGTGCATTTACAATATTCATTGATTTTTGCCATTGAAAAACATCATGTTATTCATATACCAGAAATGTTTGAAGCTACTGACTGAATGAAAGGAGCTGACATCTCACTCTCTTTGAATCTTCTTTATCATGCTAAGAGGAGCAGGAAAAAGCAAAAAATTTCAGAATTGCACCTTGCAATGCGGAGAAATTACTGTTTGTGCATTTACAATATTCATTGATTTTTGCCATTGAAAAACGTCCAGAAATGATTGAAGCTACTGACTGAATGAAAGGAGCTGGCATCTCACTCTCTTTGAATCTTCTTTATCATGCTAAGAGGAGCAGGAAAAAGCAAAAAATTTCAGAATTGCACCTTGCAATGCGGAGAAATTACTGTTTGTGCATTTACAATATTCATTGATTTTTGCCATTGAAAAACATGTTATTCATATACCAGAAATGTTTGAAGCTACTGACTGAATGAAAGGAGCTGGCACCTCACTCTCTTTGAATCTTCTTTATCATGCTAAGAGGAGCGGGAAAAAGCAAAAAATTTCAGAATTGCACCTTGCAATGTGGAGAAATTACTGTTTGTGCATTTATAATATTCAATGATTTTTGCCATTGAAAAACGTCCAGAAATGATTGAAGCTACTGACTGAACGAAAGGAGCTGGCATCTCACTCTCTTTGAATCTTCTTTATCATGCTAAGAGGAGCAGGAAAAAGCAAAAAATTTCAGAATTGCACCTTGCAATGCGGAGAAATTACTGTTTGTGCATTTACAATATTCATTGATTTTTGCCATTGAAAAACATCATGTTATTCATATACCAGAAATGTTTGAAGCTACTGACTGAATGAAAGGAGCTGACATCTCACTCTCTTTGAATCTTCTTTATCATGCTAAGAGGAGCAGGAAAAAGAAAAAAATTTCAGAATTGCACCTTGCAATGCGGAGAAATTACTGTTTGTGCATTTACAATATTCATTGATTTTTACCATTGAAAAACGTCCAGAAATGATTGAAGCTACTGACTGAATGAAAGTAGCTGGCATCTCACTCTCTTTGAATCTTCTTTATCATGCTAAGAGGAGCAGGAAAAAGCAAAAAATTTCAGACTTGCACCTTGCAATGCGGAGAAATTACTGTTTGTGCATTTACAATATTCATTGATTTTTGCCATTGAAAAACATCATGTTATTCATATACCAGAAATGTTTGAAGCTACTGACTGAATGAAAGGAGCTGGCATCTCACTCTCTTTGAATCTTCTTTATCATGCTAAGAGGAGCAGGAAAAAGCAAAAAATTTCAGAATTGCACCTTGCAATGCGGAGAAATTACTGTTTGTGCATTTACAATATTCATTGATTTTTGCCATTGAAAAACATCCAGAAATGATTGAAGCTACTGACTGAATGAAAGGAGCTGGCATCTCACTCTCTTTGAATCTTCTTTATCATGCTAAGAGGAGCAGGAAAAAGCAAAAAATTTCAGAATTGCACCTTGCAATGCGGAGAAATTACTGTTTGTGCATTTACAATATTCATTGATTTTTGCCATTGAAAAACATCATGTTATTCATATACCAGAAATGTTTGAAGCTACTGACTGAATGAAAGGAGCTGACATCACACTCTCTTTGAATCTTGTTTATCATGCTAAGAGGAGCAGGAAAAAGCAAAAAATTTCAGAATTGCACCTTGCAATGCGGAGAAATTACTGTTTGTGCATTTACAATATTCATTGATTTTTGCCATTGAAAAACATCCAGAAATGATTGAAGCTACTGACTGAATGAAAGGAGCTGGCATCTCACTCTCTTTGAATCTTCTTTATCATGCTAAGAGGAGCAGGAAAAAGCAAAAAATTTCAGAATTGCACCTTGCAATGCGGAGAAATTACTGTTTTGTGCATTTACAATATTCATTGGTTTTTGCCATTGAAAAACGTCCAGAAATGATTGAAGCTACTGACTGAATGAAAGGAGCTGGCATCTCACTCTCTTTGAATCTTCTTTATCATGCTAAGAGGAGCAGGAAAAAGCAAAAAATTTCAGAATTGCACCTTGCAATGCGGAGAAATTACAGTTTGTGCATTTACAATATTCATTGATTTTTGCCATTGAAAAACATCCAGAAATGATTGAAGCTACTGACTGAATGAAAGGAGCTGGCATCTCACTCTCTTTGAATCTTCTTTATCATGCTAAGAGGAGCAGGAAAAAGCAAAAAATTTCAGAATTGCACCTTGCAATGTGGAGAAATTACTGTTTGTGCATTTACAATATTCATTGATTTTTACCATTGAAAAACGTCCAGAAATGATTGAAGCTACTGACTGAATGAAAGTAGCTGGCATCTCACTCTCTTTGAATCTTCTTTATCATGCTAAGAGGAGCAGGAAAAAGCAAAAAATTTCAGACTTGCACCTTGCAATGCGGAGAAATTACTGTTTGTGCATTTACAATATTCATTGATTTTTGCCATTGAAAAACATCATGTTATTCATATACCAGAAATGTTTGAAGCTACTGACTGAATGAAAGGAGCTGGCATCTCACTCTCTTTGAATCTTCTTTATCATGCTAAGAGGAGCAGGAAAAAGCAAAAAATTTCAGAATTGCACCTTGCAATGCGGAGAAATTACTGTTTGTGCATTTACAATATTCATTGATTTTTGCCATTGAAAAACATCATGTTATTCATATACCAGAAATGTTTGAAGCTACTGACTGAATGAAAGGAGCTGGCATCTCACTCTCTTTGAATCTTCTTTATCATGCTAAGAGGAGCAGGATAAAGCAAAAAATTTCAGAATTGCACCTTGCAATGTGGAGAAATTACTGTTTGTGCATTTACAATATTCATTGATTTTTACCATTGAAAAACGTCCAGAAATGATTGAAGATACTGACTGAATGAAAGTAGCTGGCATCTCACTCTCTTTGAATCTTCTTTATCATGCTAAGAGGAGCAGGAAAAAGCAAAAAATTTCAGACTTGCACCTTGCAATGCGGAGAAATTACTGTTTGTGCATTTACAATATTCATTGATTTTTGCCATTGAAAAACATCATGTTATTCATATACCAGAAATGTTTGAAGCTACTGACTGAATGAAAGGAGCTGGCATCTCACTCTATTTGAATCTTCTTTATCATGCTAAGAGGAGCAGGAAAAAGCAAAAAATTTCAGAATTGCACCTTGCAATGCGGAGAAATTACTGTTTGTGCATTTACAATATTCATTGATTTTTGCCATTGAAAAACATCATGTTATTCATATACCAGAAATGATTGAAGCTACTGACTGAATGAAAGGAGCTGGCATCTCACTCTCTTTGAATCTTCTTTATCATGCTAAGAGGAGCAGGAAAAAGTAAAAAATTTCAGAATTGCACCTTGCAATGCGGAGAAATTACTGTTTGTGCATTTATAATATTCAATGATTTTTGCCATTGAAAAACGTCCAGAAATGATTGAAGCTACTGACTGAACGAAAGGAGCTGGCATCTCACTCTCTTTGAATCTTCTTTATCATGCTAAGAGGAGCAGGAAAAAGCAAAAAATTTCAGAATTGCACCTTGCAATGCGGAGAAATTACTGTTTGTGCATTTACAATATTCATTGATTTTTGCCATTGAAAAACATCCAGAAATGATTGAAGCTACTGACTGAATGAAAGGAGCTGGCATCTCACTCTCTTTGAATCTTCTTTATCATGCTAAGAGGAGCAGGAAAAAGCAAAAAATTTCAGAATTGCACCTTGCAATGCGGAGAAATTACTGTTTGTGCATTTACAATATTCATTGATTTTTGCCATTGAAAAACATCATGTTATTCATATACCAGAAATGTTTGAAGCTACTGACTGAATGAAAGGAGCTGACATCTCACTCTCTTTGAATCTTCTTTATCATGCTAAGAGGAGTAGGAAAAAGCAAAAAATTTCAGAATTGCACCTTGCAATGCGGAGAAATTACTGTTTGTGCATTTACAATATTCATTGATTTTTGCCATTGAAAAACATCATGTTATTCATATACCAGAAATGTTTGAAGCTACTGACTGAATGAAAGGAGCTGACATCTCACTCTCTTTGAATCTTCTTTATCATGCTAAGAGGAGCAGGAAAAAGCAAAAAATTTCAGAATTGCACCTTGCAATGCGGAGAAATTACTGTTTGTGCATTTACAATATTCATTGATTTTTGCCATTGAAAAACATCATGTTATTCATGTACCAGAAATGTTTGAAGCTACTGACTGAATGAAAGGAGCTGACATCTCACTCTCTTTGAATCTTCTTTATCATGCTAAGAGGAGCAGGAAAAAGCAAAAAATTTCAGAATTGCACCTTGCAATGCGGAGAAATTACTGTTTGTGCATTTACAATATTCATTGATTTTTGCCATTGAAAAACGTCCAGAAATGATTGAAGCTACTGACTGAATGAAAGGAGCTGGCATCTCACTCTCTTTGAATCTTCTTTATCATGCTAAGAGGAGCAGGAAAAAGCAAAAAATTTCAGAATTGCACCTTGCAATGCGGAGAAATTACTGTTTGTGCATTTACAATATTCATTGATTTTTGCCATTGAAAAACATGTTATTCATATACCAGAAATGTTTAAAGCTACTGACTGAATGAAAGGAGCTGGCACCTCACTCTCTTTGAATCTTCTTTATCATGCTAAGAGGAGCGGGAAAAAGCAAAAAATTTCAGAATTGCACCTTGCAATGCGGAGAAATTACTGTTTGTGCATTTACAATATTCATTGATTTTTGCCATTGAAAAACGTCCAAAAATGATTGAAGGTACTGACTGAATGAAAGGAGCTGGCATCTCACTCTCTTTGAATCTTCTTTATCATGCTAAGAGGAGCAGGAAAAAGCAAAAAATTTCAGAATTGCACCTTGCAATGCGGAGAAATTACTGTTTGTGCATTTACAATATTCATTGGTTTTTGCCATTGAAAAACGTCCAGAAATGAATGAAGCTACTGACTGAATGAAAGGAGCTGGCATCTCACTCTCTTTGAATCTTCTTTATCATGCTAAGAGGAGCAGGAAAAAGCAAAAAATTTCAGAATTGCACCTTGCAATGCGGAGAAATTACAGTTTGTGCATTTACAATATTCATTGATTTTTGCCATTGAAAAACATCCAGAAATGATTGAAGCTACTGACTGAATGAAAGTAGCTGGCATCTCACTCTCTTTGAATCTTCTTTATCATGCTAAGAGGAGCAGGAAAAAGCAAAAAATTTCAGACTTGCACCTTGCAATGCGGAGAAATTACTGTTTGTGCATTTACAATATTCATTGATTTTTGCCATTGAAAAACATCATGTTATTCATATACCAGAAATGTTTGAAGCTACTGACTGAATGAAAGGAGCTGGCATCTCACTCTCTTTGAATCTTCTTTATCATGCTAAGAGGAGCAGGAAAAAGCAAAAAATTTCAGAATTGCACCTTGCAATGCGGAGAAATTACTGTTTGTGCATTTACAATATTCATTGATTTTTGCCATTGAAAAACATCCAGAAATGATTGAAGCTACTGACTGAATGAAAGGAGCTGGCATCTCACTCTCTTTGAATCTTCTTTATCATGCTAAGAGGAGCAGGAAAAAGCAAAAAATTTCAGAATTGCACCTTGCAATGCGGAGAAATTACTGTTTGTGCATTTACAATATTCATTGATTTTTGCCATTGAAAAACATCATGTTATTCATATACCAGAAATGTTTGAAGCTACTGACTGAATGAAAGGAGCTGACATCACACTCTCTTTGAATCTTGTTTATCATGCTAAGAGGAGCAGGAAAAAGCAAAAAATTTCAGAATTGCACCTTGCAATGCGGAGAAATTACTGTTTGTGCATTTACAATATTCATTGATTTTTGCCATTGAAAAACATCCAGAAATGATTGAAGCTACTGACTGAATGAAAGGAGCTGGCATCTCACTCTCTTTGAATCTTCTTTATCATGCTAAGAGGAGCAGGAAAAAGCAAAAAATTTCAGAATTGCACCTTGCAATGCGGAGAAATTACTGTTTTGTGCATTTACAATATTCATTGGTTTTTGCCATTGAAAAACGTCCAGAAATGATTGAAGCTACTGACTGAATGAAAGGAGCTGGCATCTCACTCTCTTTGAATCTTCTTTATCATGCTAAGAGGAGCAGGAAAAAGCAAAAAATTTCAGAATTGCACCTTGCAATGCGGAGAAATTACAGTTTGTGCATTTACAATATTCATTGATTTTTGCCATTGAAAAACATCCAGAAATGATTGAAGCTACTGACTGAATGAAAGGAGCTGGCATCTCACTCTCTTTGAATCTTCTTTATCATGCTAAGAGGAGCAGGAAAAAGCAAAAAATTTCAGAATTGCACCTTGCAATGTGGAGAAATTACTGTTTGTGCATTTACAATATTCATTGATTTTTACCATTGAAAAACGTCCAGAAATGATTGAAGCTACTGACTGAATGAAAGTAGCTGGCATCTCACTCTCTTTGAATCTTCTTTATCATGCTAAGAGGAGCAGGAAAAAGCAAAAAATTTCAGACTTGCACCTTGCAATGCGGAGAAATTACTGTTTGTGCATTTACAATATTCATTGATTTTTGCCATTGAAAAACATCATGTTATTCATATACCAGAAATGTTTGAAGCTACTGACTGAATGAAAGGAGCTGGCATCTCACTCTCTTTGAATCTTCTTTATCATGCTAAGAGGAGCAGGAAAAAGCAAAAAATTTCAGAATTGCACCTTGCAATGCGGAGAAATTACTGTTTGTGCATTTACAATATTCATTGATTTTTGCCATTGAAAAACATCATGTTATTCATATACCAGAAATGTTTGAAGCTACTGACTGAATGAAAGGAGCTGGCATCTCACTCTCTTTGAATCTTCTTTATCATGCTAAGAGGAGCAGGATAAAGCAAAAAATTTCAGAATTGCACCTTGCAATGTGGAGAAATTACTGTTTGTGCATTTACAATATTCATTGATTTTTACCATTGAAAAACGTCCAGAAATGATTGAAGCTACTGACTGAATGAAAGTAGCTGGCATCTCACTCTCTTTGAATCTTCTTTATCATGCTAAGAGGAGCAGGAAAAAGCAAAAAATTTCAGACTTGCACCTTGCAATGCGGAGAAATTACTGTTTGTGCATTTACAATATTCATTGATTTTTGCCATTGAAAAACATCATGTTATTCATATACCAGAAATGTTTGAAGCTACTGACTGAATGAAAGGAGCTGGCATCTCACTCTATTTGAATCTTCTTTATCATGCTAAGAGGAGCAGGAAAAAGCAAAAAATTTCAGAATTGCACCTTGCAATGCGGAGAAATTACTGTTTGTGCATTTACAATATTCATTGATTTTTGCCATTGAAAAACATCATGTTATTCATATACCAGAAATGATTGAAGCTACTGACTGAATGAAAGGAGCTGGCATCTCACTCTCTTTGAATCTTCTTTATCATGCTAAGAGGAGCAGGAAAAAGTAAAAAATTTCAGAATTGCACCTTGCAATGCGGAGAAATTACTGTTTGTGCATTTATAATATTCAATGATTTTTGCCATTGAAAAACGTCCAGAAATGATTGAAGCTACTGACTGAACGAAAGGAGCTGGCATCTCACTCTCTTTGAATCTTCTTTATCATGCTAAGAGGAGCAGGAAAAAGCAAAAAATTTCAGAATTGCACCTTGCAATGCGGAGAAATTACTGTTTGTGCATTTACAATATTCATTGATTTTTGCCATTGAAAAACATCCAGAAATGATTGAAGCTACTGACTGAATGAAAGGAGCTGGCATCTCACTCTCTTTGAATCTTCTTTATCATGCTAAGAGGAGCAGGAAAAAGCAAAAAATTTCAGAATTGCACCTTGCAATGCGGAGAAATTACTGTTTGTGCATTTACAATATTCATTGATTTTTGCCATTGAAAAACATCATGTTATTCATATACCAGAAATGTTTGAAGCTACTGACTGAATGAAAGGAGCTGACATCTCACTCTCTTTGAATCTTCTTTATCATGCTAAGAGGAGCAGGAAAAAGCAAAAAATTTCAGAATTGCACCTTGCAATGCGGAGAAATTACTGTTTGTGCATTTACAATATTCATTGACTTTTGCCATTGAAAAACATCATGTTATTCATATACCAGAAATGTTTGAAGCTACTGACTGAATGAAAGGAGCTGACATCTCACTCTCTTTGAATCTTCTTTATCATGCTAAGAGGAGCAGGAAAAAGCAAAAAATTTCAGAATTGCACCTTGCAATGCGGAGAAATTACTGTTTGTGCATTTACAATATTCATTGATTTTTGCCATTGAAAAACATCATGTTATTCATGTACCAGAAATGTTTGAAGCTACTGACTGAATGAAAGGAGCTGACATCTCACTCTCTTTGAATCTTCTTTATCATGCTAAGAGGAGCAGGAAAAAGCAAAAAATTTCAGAATTGCACCTTGCAATGCGGAGAAATTACTGTTTGTGCATTTACAATATTCATTGATTTTTGCCATTGAAAAACGTCCAGAAATGATTGAAGCTACTGACTGAATGAAAGGAGCTGGCATCTCACTCTCTTTGAATCTTCTTTATCATGCTAAGAGGAGCAGGAAAAAGCAAAAAATTTCAGAATTGCACCTTGCAATGCGGAGAAATTACTGTTTGTGCATTTACAATATTCATTGATTTTTGCCATTGAAAAACATGTTATTCATATACCAGAAATGTTTAAAGCTACTGACTGAATGAAAGGAGCTGGCACCTCACTCTCTTTGAATCTTCTTTATCATGCTAAGAGGAGCGGGAAAAAGCAAAAAATTTCAGAATTGCACCTTGCAATGCGGAGAAATTACTGTTTGTGCATTTACAATATTCATTGATTTTTGCCATTGAAAAACGTCCAAAAATGATTGAAGGTACTGACTGAATGAAAGGAGCTGGCATCTCACTCTCTTTGAATCTTCTTTATCATGCTAAGAGGAGCAGGAAAAAGCAAAAAATTTCAGAATTGCACCTTGCAATGCGGAGAAATTACTGTTTGTGCATTTACAATATTCATTGGTTTTTGCCATTGAAAAACGTCCAGAAATGAATGAAGCTACTGACTGAATGAAAGGAGCTGGCATCTCACTCTCTTTGAATCTTCTTTATCATGCTAAGAGGAGCAGGAAAAAGCAAAAAATTTCAGAATTGCACCTTGCAATGCGGAGAAATTACAGTTTGTGCATTTACAATATTCATTGATTTTTGCCATTGAAAAACATCCAGAAATGATTGAAGCTACTGACTGAATGAAAGGAGCTGGCATCTCACTCTCTTTGAATCTTCTTTATCATGCTAAGAGGAGCAGGAAAAAGCAAAAAATTTCAGAATTGCACCTTGCAATGCGGAGAAATTACTGTTTGTGCATTTACAATATTCATTGATTTTTGCCATTGAAAAACATCATGTTATTCATATACCAGAAATGTTTGAAGCTACTGACTGAATGAAAGGAGCTGGCATCTCACTCTCTTTGAATCTTCTTTATCATGCTAAGAGGAGCAGGAAAAAGCAAAAAATTTCAGAATTGCACCTTGCAATGTGGAGAAATTACTGTTTGTGCATTTACAATATTCATTGATTTTTACCATTGAAAAACGTCCAGAAATGATTGAAGCTACTGACTGAATGAAAGTAGCTGGCATCTCACTCTCTTTGAATCTTCTTTATCATGCTAAGAGGAGCAGGAAAAAGCAAAAAATTTCAGACTTGCACCTTGCAATGCGGAGAAATTACTGTTTGTGCATTTACAATATTCATTGATTTTTGCCATTGAAAAACATCATGTTATTCATATACCAGAAATGTTTGAAGCTACTGACTGAATGAAAGGAGCTGGCATCTCACTCTCTTTGAATCTTCTTTATCATGCTAAGAGGAGCAGGAAAAAGCAAAAAATTTCAGAATTGCACCTTGCAATGCGGAGAAATTACTGTTTGTGCATTTACAATATTCAATGATTTTTGCCATTGAAAAACGTCCAGAAATGATTGAAGCTACTGACTGAACGAAAGGAGCTGGCATCTCACTCTCTTTGAATCTTCTTTATCATGCTAAGAGGAGCAGGAAAAAGCAAAAAATTTCAGAATTGCACCTTGCAATGCGGAGAAATTACTGTTTGTGCATTTACAATATTCATTGATTTTTGCCATTGAAAAACATCATGTTATTCATATACCAGAAATGTTTGAAGCTACTGACTGAATGAAAGGAGCTGACATCTCACTCTCTTTGAATCTTCTTTATCATGCTAAGAGGAGCAGGAAAAAGCAAAAAATTTCAGAATTGCACCTTGCAATGCGGAGAAATTACTGTTTGTGCATTTACAATATTCATTGATTTTTACCATTGAAAAACGTCCAGAAATGATTGAAGCTACTGACTGAATGAAAGTAGCTGGCATCTCACTCTCTTTGAATCTTCTTTATCATGCTAAGAGGAGCAGGAAAAAGCAAAAAATTTCAGACTTGCACCTTGCAATGCGGAGAAATTACTGTTTGTGCATTTACAATATTCATTGATTTTTGCCATTGAAAAACATCATGTTATTCATATACCAGAAATGTTTGAAGCTACTGACTGAATGAAAGGAGCTGGCATCTCACTCTCTTTGAATCTTCTTTATCATGCTAAGAGGAGCAGGAAAAAGCAAAAAATTTCAGAATTGCACCTTGCAATGCGGAGAAATTACTGTTTGTGCATTTACAATATTCATTGATTTTTGCCATTGAAAAACATCCAGAAATGATTGAAGCTACTGACTGAATGAAAGGAGCTGGCATCTCACTCTCTTTGAATCTTCTTTATCATGCTAAGAGGAGCAGGAAAAAGCAAAAAATTTCAGAATTGCACCTTGCAATGCGGAGAAATTACTGTTTGTGCATTTACAATATTCATTGATTTTTGCCATTGAAAAACATCATGTTATTCATATACCAGAAATGTTTGAAGCTACTGACTGAATGAAAGGAGCTGACATCACACTCTCTTTGAATCTTGTTTATCATGCTAAGAGGAGCAGGAAAAAGCAAAAAATTTCAGAATTGCACCTTGCAATGCGGAGAAATTACTGTTTGTGCATTTACAATATTCATTGATTTTTGCCATTGAAAAACATCCAGAAATGATTGAAGCTACTGACTGAATGAAAGGAGCTGGCATCTCACTCTCTTTGAATCTTCTTTATCATGCTAAGAGGAGCAGGAAAAAGCAAAAAATTTCAGAATTGCACCTTGCAATGCGGAGAAATTACTGTTTGTGCATTTACAATATTCATTGATTTTTGCCATTGAAAAACGTCCAGAAATGATTGAAGGTACTGACTGAATGAAAGGAGCTGGCATCTCACTCTCTTTGAATCTTCTTTATCATGCTAAGAGGAGCAGGAAAAAGCAAAAAATTTCAGAATTGCACCTTGCAATGCGGAGAAATTACTGTTTTGTGCATTTACAATATTCATTGGTTTTTGCCATTGAAAAACGTCCAGAAATGATTGAAGCTACTGACTGAATGAAAGGAGCTGGCATCTCACTCTCTTTGAATCTTCTTTATCATGCTAAGAGGAGCAGGAAAAAGCAAAAAATTTCAGAATTGCACCTTGCAATGCGGAGAAATTACAGTTTGTGCATTTACAATATTCATTGATTTTTGCCATTGAAAAACATCCAGAAATGATTGAAGCTACTGACTGAATGAAAGGAGCTGGCATCTCACTCTCTTTGAATCTTCTTTATCATGCTAAGAGGAGCAGGAAAAAGCAAAAAATTTCAGAATTGCACCTTGCAATGTGGAGAAATTACTGTTTGTGCATTTACAATATTCATTGATTTTTACCATTGAAAAACGTCCAGAAATGATTGAAGCTACTGACTGAATGAAAGTAGCTGGCATCTCACTCTCTTTGAATCTTCTTTATCATGCTAAGAGGAGCAGGAAAAAGCAAAAAATTTCAGACTTGCACCTTGCAATGCGGAGAAATTACTGTTTGTGCATTTACAATATTCATTGATTTTTGCCATTGAAAAACATCATGTTATTCATATACCAGAAATGTTTGAAGCTACTGACTGAATGAAAGGAGCTGGCATCTCACTCTCTTTGAATCTTCTTTATCATGCTAAGAGGAGCAGGAAAAAGCAAAAAATTTCAGAATTGCACCTTGCAATGCGGAGAAATTACTGTTTGTGCATTTACAATATTCATTGATTTTTGCCATTGAAAAACATCATGTTATTCATATACCAGAAATGTTTGAAGCTACTGACTGAATGAAAGGAGCTGGCATCTCACTCTCTTTGAATCTTCTTTATCATGCTAAGAGGAGCAGGAAAAAGCAAAAAATTTCAGAATTGCACCTTGCAATGCGGAGAAATTACTGTTTGTGCATTTACAATATTCATTGATTTTTGCCATTGAAAAACATCATGTTATTCATATACCAGAAATGTTTGAAGCTACTGACTGAATGAAAGGAGCTGACATCACACTCTCTTTGAATCTTGTTTATCATGCTAAGAGGAGCAGGAAAAAGCAAAAAATTTCAGAATTGCACCTTGCAATGCGGAGAAATTACTGTTTGTGCATTTACAATATTCATTGATTTTTGCCATTGAAAAACATCCAGAAATGATTGAAGCTACGGACTGAATGAAAGGAGCTGGCATCTCACTCTCTTTGAATCTTCTTTATCATGCTAAGAGGAGCAGGAAAAAGCAAAAAATTTCAGAATTGCACCTTGCAATGCGGAGAAATTACTGTTTTGTGCATTTACAATATTCATTGGTTTTTGCCATTGAAAAACGTCCAGAAATGATTGAAGCTACTGACTGAATGAAAGGAGCTGGCATCTCACTCTCTTTGAATCTTCTTTATCATGCTAAGAGGAGCAGGAAAAAGCAAAAAATTTCAGAATTGCACCTTGCAATGCGGAGAAATTACAGTTTGTGCATTTACAATATTCATTGATTTTTGCCATTGAAAAACATCCAGAAATGATTGAAGCTACTGACTGAATGAAAGGAGCTGGCATCTCACTCTCTTTGAATCTTCTTTATCATGCTAAGAGGAGCAGGAAAAAGCAAAAAATTTCAGAATTGCACCTTGCAATGTGGAGAAATTACTGTTTGTGCATTTACAATATTCATTGATTTTTACCATTGAAAAACGTCCAGAAATGATTGAAGCTACTGACTGAAGGAAAGTAGCTGGCATCTCACTCTCTTTGAATCTTCTTTATCATGCTAAGAGGAGCAGGAAAAAGCAAAAAATTTCAGACTTGCACCTTGCAATGCGGAGAAATTACTGTTTGTGCATTTACAATATTCATTGATTTTTGCCATTGAAAAACATCATGTTATTCATATACCAGAAATGTTTGAAGCTACTGACTGAATGAAAGGAGCTGGCATCTCACTCTCTTTGAATCTTCTTTATCATGCTAAGAGGAGCAGGAAAAAGCAAAAAATTTCAGAATTGCACCTTGCAATGCGGAGAAATTACTGTTTGTGCATTTACAATATTCATTGATTTTTGCCATTGAAAAACATCATGTTATTCATATACCAGAAATGTTTGAAGCTACTGACTGAATGAAAGGAGCTGGCATCTCACTCTCTTTGAATCTTCTTTATCATGCTAAGAGGAGCAGGAAAAAGCAAAAAATTTCAGAATTGCACCTTGCAATGCGGAGAAATTACTGTTTGTGCATTTACAATATTCATTGATTTTTGCCATTGAAAAACATCATGTTATTCATATACCAGAAATGTTTGAAGCTACTGACTGAATGAAAGGAGCTGACATCACACTCTCTTTGAATCTTGTTTATCATGCTAAGAGGAGCAGGAAAAAGCAAAAAATTTCAGAATTGCACCTTGCAATGCGGAGAAATTACTGTTTGTGCATTTACAATATTCATTGATTTTTGCCATTGAAAAACATCCAGAAATGATTGAAGCTACGGACTGAATGAAAGGAGCTGGCATCTCACTCTCTTTGAATCTTCTTTATCATGCTAAGAGGAGCAGGAAAAAGCAAAAAATTTCAGAATTGCACCTTGCAATGCGGAGAAATTACTGTTTTGTGCATTTACAATATTCATTGGTTTTTGCCATTGAAAAACGTCCAGAAATGATTGAAGCTACTGACTGAATGAAAGGAGCTGGCATCTCACTCTCTTTGAATCTTCTTTATCATGCTAAGAGGAGCAGGAAAAAGCAAAAAATTTCAGAATTGCACCTTGCAATGCGGAGAAATTACAGTTTGTGCATTTACAATATTCATTGATTTTTGCCATTGAAAAACATCCAGAAATGATTGAAGCTACTGACTGAATGAAAGGAGCTGGCATCTCACTCTCTTTGAATCTTCTTTATCATGCTAAGAGGAGCAGGAAAAAGCAAAAAATTTCAGAATTGCACCTTGCAATGTGGAGAAATTACTGTTTGTGCATTTACAATATTCATTGATTTTTACCATTGAAAAACGTCCAGAAATGATTGAAGCTACTGACTGAATGAAAGTAGCTGGCATCTCACTCTCTTTGAATCTTCTTTATCATGCTAAGAGGAGCAGGAAAAAGCAAAAAATTTCAGACTTGCACCTTGCAATGCGGAGAAATTACTGTTTGTGCATTTACAATATTCATTGATTTTTGCCATTGAAAAACATCATGTTATTCATATACCAGAAATGTTTGAAGCTACTGACTGAATGAAAGGAGCTGGCATCTCACTCTCTTTGAATCTTCTTTATCATGCTAAGAGGAGCAGGAAAAAGCAAAAAATTTCAGAATTGCACCTTGCAATGCGGAGAAATTACTGTTTGTGCATTTACAATATTCATTGATTTTTGCCATTGAAAAACATCATGTTATTCATATACCAGAAATGTTTGAAGCTACTGACTGAATGAAAGGAGCTGGCATCTCACTCTCTTTGAATCTTCTTTATCATGCTAAGAGGAGCAGGAAAAAGCAAAAAATTTCAGAATTGCACCTTGCAATGCGGAGAAATTACTGTTTGTGCATTTACAATATTCATTGATTTTTGCCATTGAAAAACATCATGTTATTCATATACCAGAAATGTTTGAAGCTACTGACTGAATGAAAGGAGCTGACATCACACTCTCTTTGAATCTTGTTTATCATGCTAAGAGGAGCAGGAAAAAGCAAAAAATTTCAGAATTGCACCTTGCAATGCGGAGAAATTACTGTTTGTGCATTTACAATATTCATTGATTTTTGCCATTGAAAAACATCCAGAAATGATTGAAGCTACGGACTGAATGAAAGGAGCTGGCATCTCACTCTCTTTGAATCTTCTTTATCATGCTAAGAGGAGCAGGAAAAAGCAAAAAATTTCAGAATTGCACCTTGCAATGCGGAGAAATTACTGTTTTGTGCATTTACAATATTCATTGGTTTTTGCCATTGAAAAACGTCCAGAAATGATTGAAGCTACTGACTGAATGAAAGGAGCTGGCATCTCACTCTCTTTGAATCTTCTTTATCATGCTAAGAGGAGCAGGAAAAAGCAAAAAATTTCAGAATTGCACCTTGCAATGCGGAGAAATTACAGTTTGTGCATTTACAATATTCATTGATTTTTGCCATAGAAAAACATCCAGAAATGATTGAAGCTACTGACTGAATGAAAGGAGCTGGCATCTCACTCTCTTTGAATCTTCTTTATCATGCTAAGAGGAGCAGGAAAAAGCAAAAAATTTCAGAATTGCACCTTGCAATGTGGAGAAATTACTGTTTGTGCATTTACAATATTCATTGATTTTTACCATTGAAAAACGTCCAGAAATGATTGAAGCTACTGACTGAATGAAAGTAGCTGGCATCTCACTCTCTTTGAATCTTCTTTATCATGCTAAGAGGAGCAGGAAAAAGCAAAAAATTTCAGACTTGCACCTTGCAATGCGGAGAAATTACTGTTTGTGCATTTACAATATTCATTGATTTTTGCCATTGAAAAACATCATGTTATTCATATACCAGAAATGTTTGAAGCTACTGACTGAATGAAAGGAGCTGGCATCTCACTCTCTTTGAATCTTCTTTATCATGCTAAGAGGAGCAGGAAAAAGCAAAAAATTTCAGAATTGCACCTTGCAATGCGGAGAAATTACTGTTTGTGCATTTACAATATTCATTGATTTTTGCCATTGAAAAACATCATGTTATTCATATACCAGAAATGTTTGAAGCTACTGACTGAATGAAAGGAGCTGGCATCTCACTCTCTTTGAATCTTCTTTATCATGCTAAGAGGAGCAGGAAAAAGCAAAAAATTTCAGAATTGCACCTTGCAATGCGGAGAAATTACTGTTTGTGCATTTACAATATTCATTGATTTTTGCCATTGAAAAACATCATGTTATTCATATACCAGAAATGTTTGAAGCTACTGACTGAATGAAAGGAGCTGACATCACACTCTCTTTGAATCTTGTTTATCATGCTAAGAGGAGCAGGAAAAAGCAAAAAATTTCAGAATTGCACCTTGCAATGCGGAGAAATTACTGTTTGTGCATTTACAATATTCATTGATTTTTGCCATTGAAAAACATCCAGAAATGATTGAAGCTACTGACTGAATGAAAGGAGCTGGCATCTCACTCTCTTTGAATCTTCTTTATCATGCTAAGAGGAGCAGGAAAAAGCAAAAAATTTCAGAATTGCACCTTGCAATGCGGAGAAATTACTGTTTTGTGCATTTACAATATTCATTGGTTTTTGCCATTGAAAAACGTCCAGAAATGATTGAAGCTACTGACTGAATGAAAGGAGCTGGCATCTCACTCTCTTTGAATCTTCTTTATCATGCTAAGAGGAGCAGGAAAAAGCAAAAAATTTCAGAATTGCACCTTGCAATGCGGAGAAATTACAGTTTGTGCATTTACAATATTCATTGATTTTTGCCATTGAAAAACATCCAGAAATGATTGAAGCTACTGACTGAATGAAAGGAGCTGGCATCTCACTCTCTTTGAATCTTCTTTATCATGCTAAGAGGAGCAGGAAAAAGCAAAAAATTTCAGAATTGCACCTTGCAATGTGGAGAAATTACTGTTTGTGCATTTACAATATTCATTGATTTTTACCATTGAAAAACGTCCAGAAATGATTGAAGCTACTGACTGAATGAAAGTAGCTGGCATCTCACTCTCTTTGAATCTTCTTTATCATGCTAAGAGGAGCAGGAAAAAGCAAAAAATTTCAGACTTGCACCTTGCAATGCGGAGAAATTACTGTTTGTGCATTTACAATATTCATTGATTTTTGCCATTGAAAAACATCATGTTATTCATATACCAGAAATGTTTGAAGCTACTGACTGAATGAAAGGAGCTGGCATCTCACTCTCTTTGAATCTTCTTTATCATGCTAAGAGGAGCAGGAAAAAGCAAAAAATTTCAGAATTGCACCTTGCAATGCGGAGAAATTACTGTTTGTGCATTTACAATATTCATTGATTTTTGCCATTGAAAAACATCATGTTATTCATATACCAGAAATGTTTGAAGCTACTGACTGAATGAAAGGAGCTGGCATCTCACTCTCTTTGAATCTTCTTTATCATGCTAAGAGGAGCAGGAAAAAGCAAAAAATTTCAGAATTGCACCTTGCAATGTGGAGAAATTACTGTTTGTGCATTTACAATATTCATTGATTTTTACCATTGAAAAACGTCCAGAAATGATTGAAGCTACTGACTGAATGAAAGTAGCTGGCATCTCACTCTCTTTGAATCTTCTTTATCATGCTAAGAGGAGCAGGAAAAAGCAAAAAATTTCAGACTTGCACCTTGCAATGCGGAGAAATTACTGTTTGTGCATTTACAATATTCATTGATTTTTGCCATTGAAAAACATCATGTTATTCATATACCAGAAATGTTTGAAGCTACTGACTGAATGAAAGGAGCTGGCATCTCACTCTCTTTGAATCTTCTTTATCATGCTAAGAGGAGCAGGAAAAAGCAAAAAATTTCAGAATTGCACCTTGCAATGCGGAGAAATTACTGTTTGTGCATTTACAATATTCATTGATTTTTGCCATTGAAAAACATCATGTTATTCATATACCAGAAATGATTGAAGCTACTGACTGAATGAAAGGAGCTGGCATCTCACTCTCTTTGAATCTTCTTTATCATGCTAAGAGGAGCAGGAAAAAGTAAAAAATTTCAGAATTGCACCTTGCAATGCGGAGAAATTACTGTTTGTGCATTTATAATATTCAATGATTTTTGCCATTGAAAAACGTCCAGAAATGATTGAAGCTACTGACTGAACGAAAGGAGCTGGCATCTCACTCTCTTTGAATCTTCTTTATCATGCTAAGAGGAGCAGGAAAAAGCAAAAAATTTCAGAATTGCACCTTGCAATGCGGAGAAATTACTGTTTGTGCATTTACAATATTCATTGATTTTTGCCATTGAAAAACATCCAGAAATGATTGAAGCTACTGACTGAATGAAAGGAGCTGGCATCTCACTCTCTTTGAATCTTCTTTATCATGCTAAGAGGAGCAGGAAAAAGCAAAAAATTTCAGAATTGCACCTTGCAATGCGGAGAAATTACTGTTTGTGCATTTACAATATTCATTGATTTTTGCCATTGAAAAACATCATGTTATTCATATACCAGAAATGTTTGAAGCTACTGACTGAATGAAAGGAGCTGACATCTCACTCTCTTTGAATCTTCTTTATCATGCTAAGAGGAGCAGGAAAAAGCAAAAAATTTCAGAATTGCACCTTGCAATGCGGAGAAATTACTGTTTGTGCATTTACAATATTCATTGATTTTTGCCATTGAAAAACATCATGTTATTCATATACCAGAAATGTTTGAAGCTACTGACTGAATGAAAGGAGCTGACATCTCACTCTCTTTGAATCTTCTTTATCATGCTAAGAGGAGCAGGAAAAAGCAAAAAATTTCAGAATTGCACCTTGCAATGCGGAGAAATTACTGTTTGTGCATTTACAATATTCATTGATTTTGGCCATTGAAAAACATCATGTTATTCATGTACCAGAAATGTTTGAAGCTACTGACTGAATGAAAGGAGCTGACATCTCACTCTCTTTGAATCTTCTTTATCATGCTAAGAGGAGCAGGAAAAAGCAAAAAATTTCAGAATTGCACCTTGCAATGCGGAGAAATTACTGTTTGTGCATTTACAATATTCATTGAATTTTGCCATTGAAAAACGTCCAGAAATGATTGAAGCTACTGACTGAATGAAAGGAGCTGGCATCTCACTCTCTTTGAATCTTCTTTATCATGCTAAGAGGAGCAGGAAAAAGCAAAAAATTTCAGAATTGCACCTTGCAATGCGGAGAAATTACTGTTTGTGCATTTACAATATTCATTGATTTTTGCCATTGAAAAACATGTTATTCATATACCAGAAATGTTTGAAGCTACTGACTGAATGAAAGGAGCTGGCACCTCACTCTCTTTGAATCTTCTTTATCATGCTAAGAGGAGCGGGAAAAAGCAAAAAATTTCAGAATTGCACCTTGCAATGCGGAGAAATTACTGTTTGTGCATTTACAATATTCATTGATTTTTGCCATTGAAAAACGTCCAAAAATGATTGAAGGTACTGACTGAATGAAAGGAGCTGGCATCTCACTCTCTTTGAATCTTCTTTATCATGCTAAGAGGAGCAGGAAAAAGCAAAAAATTTCAGAATTGCACCTTGCAATGCGGAGAAATTACTGTTTGTGCATTTACAATATTCATTGGTTTTTGCCATTGAAAAACGTCCAGAAATGATTGAAGCTACTGACTGAATGAAAGGAGCTGGCATCTCACTCTCTTTGAATCTTCTTTATCATGCTAAGAGGAGCAGGAAAAAGCAAAAAATTTCAGAATTGCACCTTGCAATGCGGAGAAATTACAGTTTGTGCATTTACAATATTCATTGATTTTTGCCATTGAAAAACATCCAGAAATGATTGAAGCTACTGACTGAATGAAAGGAGCTGGCATCTCACTCTCTTTGAATCTTCTTTATCATGCTAAGAGGAGCAGGAAAAAGCAAAAAATTTCAGAATTGCACCTTGCAATGCGGAGAAATTACTGTTTGTGCATTTACAATATTCATTGATTTTTGCCATTGAAAAACATCATGTTATTCATATACCAGAAATGTTTGAAGCTACTGACTGAATGAAAGGAGCTGGCATCTCACTCTCTTTGAATCTTCTTTATCATGCTAAGAGGAGCAGGAAAAAGCAAAAAATTTCAGAATTGCACCTTGCAATGTGGAGAAATTACTGTTTGTGCATTTACAATATTCATTGATTTTTACCATTGAAAAACGTCCAGAAATGATTGAAGCTACTGACTGAATGAAAGTAGCTGGCATCTCACTCTCTTTGAATCTTCTTTATCATGCTAAGAGGAGCAGGAAAAAGCAAAAAATTTCAGACTTGCACCTTGCAATGCGGAGAAATTACTGTTTGTGCATTTACAATATTCATTGATTTTTGCCATTGAAAAACATCATGTTATTCATATACCAGAAATGTTTGAAGCTACTGACTGAATGAAAGGAGCTGGCATCTCACTCTCTTTGAATCTTCTTTATCATGCTAAGAGGAGCAGGAAAAAGCAAAAAATTTCAGAATTGCACCTTGCAATGCGGAGAAATTACTGTTTGTGCATTTACAATATTCAATGATTTTTGCCATTGAAAAACGTCCAGAAATGATTGAAGCTACTGACTGAACGAAAGGAGCTGGCATCTCACTCTCTTTGAATCTTCTTTATCATGCTAAGAGGAGCAGGAAAAAGCAAAAAATTTCAGAATTGCACCTTGCAATGCGGAGAAATTACTGTTTGTGCATTTACAATATTCATTGATTTTTGCCATTGAAAAACATCATGTTATTCATATACCAGAAATGTTTGAAGCTACTGACTGAATGAAAGGAGCTGACATCTCACTCTCTTTGAATCTTCTTTATCATGCTAAGAGGAGCAGGAAAAAGCAAAAAATTTCAGAATTGCACCTTGCAATGCGGAGAAATTACTGTTTGTGCATTTACAATATTCATTGATTTTTACCATTGAAAAACGTCCAGAAATGATTGAAGCTACTGACTGAATGAAAGTAGCTGGCATCTCACTCTCTTTGAATCTTCTTTATCATGCTAAGAGGAGCAGGAAAAAGCAAAAAATTTCAGACTTGCACCTTGCAATGCGGAGAAATTACTGTTTGTGCATTTACAATATTCATTGATTTTTGCCATTGAAAAACATCATGTTATTCATATACCAGAAATGTTTGAAGCTACTGACTGAATGAAATTTGCTGGCATCTCACTCTCTTTGAATCTTCTTTATCATGCTAAGAGGAGCAGGAAAAAGCAAAAAATTTCAGAATTGCACCTTGCAATGCGGAGAAATTACTGTTTGTGCATTTACAATATTCATTGATTTTTGCCATTGAAAAACATCCAGAAATGATTGAAGCTACTGACTGAATGAAAGGAGCTGGCATCTCACTCTCTTTGAATCTTCTTTATCATGCTAAGAGGAGCAGGAAAAAGCAAAAAATTTCAGAATTGCACCTTGCAATGCGGAGAAATTACTGTTTGTGCATTTACAATATTCATTGATTTTTGCCATTGAAAAACATCATGTTATTCATATACCAGAAATGTTTGAAGCTACTGACTGAATGAAAGGAGCTGACATCACACTCTCTTTGAATCTTGTTTATCATGCTAAGAGGAGCAGGAAAAAGCAAAAAATTTCAGAATTGCACCTTGCAATGCGGAGAAATTACTGTTTGTGCATTTACAATATTCATTGATTTTTGCCATTGAAAAACATCCAGAAATGATTGAAGCTACTGACTGAATGAAAGGAGCTGGCATCTCACTCTCTTTGAATCTTCTTTATCATGCTAAGAGGAGCAGGAAAAAGCAAAAAATTTCAGAATTGCACCTTGCAATGCGGAGAAATTACTGTTTGTGCATTTACAATATTCATTGATTTTTGCCATTGAAAAACGTCCAGAAATGATTGAAGGTACTGACTGAATGAAAGGAGCTGGCATCTCACTCTCTTTGAATCTTCTTTATCATGCTAAGAGGAGCAGGAAAAAGCAAAAAATTTCAGAATTGCACCTTGCAATGCGGAGAAATTACTGTTTTGTGCATTTACAATATTCATTGGTTTTTGCCATTGAAAAACGTCCAGAAATGATTGAAGCTACTGACTGAATGAAAGGAGCTGGCATCTCACTCTCTTTGAATCTTCTTTATCATGCTAAGAGGAGCAGGAAAAAGCAAAAAATTTCAGAATTGCACCTTGCAATGCGGAGAAATTACAGTTTGTGCATTTACAATATTCATTGATTTTTGCCATTGAAAAACATCCAGAAATGATTGAAGCTACTGACTGAATGAAAGGAGCTGGCATCTCACTCTCTTTGAATCTTCTTTATCATGCTAAGAGGAGCAGGAAAAAGCAAAAAATTTCAGAATTGCACCTTGCAATGTGGAGAAATTACTGTTTGTGCATTTACAATATTCATTGATTTTTACCATTAAAAAAACGTCCAGAAATGATTGAAGCTACTGACTGAATGAAAGTAGCTGGCATCTCACTCTCTTTGAATCTTCTTTATCATGCTAAGAGGAGCAGGAAAAAGCAAAAAATTTCAGACTTGCACCTTGCAATGCGGAGAAATTACTGTTTGTGCATTTACAATATTCATTGATTTTTGCCATTGAAAAACATCATGTTATTCATATACCAGAAATGTTTGAAGCTACTGACTGAATGAAAGGAGCTGGCATCTCACTCTCTTTGAATCTTCTTTATCATGCTAAGAGGAGCAGGAAAAAGCAAAAAATTCAAGAATTGCACCTTGCAATGCGGAGAAATTACTGTTTGTGCATTTACAATATTCATTGATTTTTGCCATTGAAAAACATCATGTTATTCATATACCAGAAATGTTTGAAGCTACTGACTGAATGAAAGGAGCTGGCATCTCACTCTCTTTGAATCTTCTTTATCATGCTAAGAGGAGCAGGAAAAAGCAAAAAATTTCAGAATTGCACCTTGCAATGTGGAGAAATTACTGTTTGTGCATTTACAATATTCATTGATTTTTACCATTGAAAAACGTCCAGAAATGATTGAAGCTACTGACTGAATGAAAGTAGCTGGCATCTCACTCTCTTTGAATCTTCTTTATCATGCTAAGAGGAGCAGGAAAAAGCAAAAAATTTCAGACTTGCACCTTGCAATGCGGAGAAATTACTGTTTGTGCATTTACAATATTCATTGATTTTTGCCATTGAAAAACATCATGTTATTCATATACCAGAAATGTTTGAAGCTACTGACTGAATGAAAGGAGCTGGCATCTCACTCTCTTTGAATCTTCTTTATCATGCTAAGAGGAGCAGGAAAAAGCAAAAAATTACAGAATTGCACCTTGCAATGCGGAGAAATTACTGTTTGTGCATTTACAATATTCATTGATTTTTGCCATTGAAAAACATCATGTTATTCATATACCAGAAATGTTTGAAGCTACTGACTGAATGAAAGGAGCTGACATCACACTCTCTTTGAATCTTGTTTATCATGCTAAGAGGAGCAGGAAAAAGCAAAAAATTTCAGAATTGCACCTTGCAATGCGGAGAAATTACTGTTTGTGCATTTACAATATTCATTGATTTTTGCCATTGAAAAACATCCAGAAATGATTGAAGCTACTGACTGAATGAAAGGAGCTGGCATCTCACTCTCTTTGAATCTTCTTTATCATGCTAAGAGGAGCAGGAAAAAGCAAAAAATTTCAGAATTGCACCTTGCAATGCGGAGAAATTACTGTTTGTGCATTTACAATATTCATTGATTTTTGCCATTGAAAAACATCCAGAAATGATTGAAGCTACTGACTGAATGAAAGGAGCTGGCATCTCACTCTCTTTGAATCTTCTTTATCATGCTAAGAGGAGCAGGAAAAAGCAAAAAATTTCAGAATTGCACCTTGCAATGCGGAGAAATTACTGTTTGTGCATTTACAATATTCATTGATTTTTGCCATTGAAAAACGTCCAGAAATGATTGAAGGTACTGACTGAATGAAAGGAGCTGGCATCTCACTCTCTTTGAATCTTCTTTATCATGCTAAGAGGAGCAGGAAAAAGCAAAAAATTTCAGAATTGCACCTTGCAATGCGGAGAAATTACTGTTTTGTGCATTTACAATATTCATTGGTTTTTGCCATTGAAAAACGTCCAGAAATGATTGAAGCTACTGACTGAATGAAAGGAGCTGGCATCTCACTCTCTTTGAATCTTCTTTATCATGCTAAGAGGAGCAGGAAAAAGCAAAAAATTTCAGAATTGCACCTTGCAATGCGGAGAAATTACAGTTTGTGCATTTACAATATTCATTGATTTTTGCCATTGAAAAACATCCAGAAATGATTGAAGCTACTGACTGAATGAAAGGAGCTGGCATCTCACTCTCTTTGAATCTTCTTTATCATGCTAAGAGGAGCAGGAAAAAGCAAAAAATTTCAGAATTGCACCTTGCAATGTGGAGAAATTACTGTTTGTGCATTTACAATATTCATTGATTTTTACCATTGAAAAACGTCCAGAAATGATTGAAGCTACTGACTGAATGAAAGTAGCTGGCATCTCACTCTCTTTGAATCTTCTTTATCATGCTAAGAGGAGCAGGAAAAAGCAAAAAATTTCAGACTTGCACCTTGCAATGCGGAGAAATTACTGTTTGTGCATTTACAATATTCATTGATTTTTGCCATTGAAAAACATCATGTTATTCATATACCAGAAATGTTTGAAGGTACTGACTGAATGAAAGGAGCTGGCATCTCACTCTCTTTGAATCTTCTTTATCATGCTAAGAGGAGCAGGAAAAAGCAAAAAATTTCAGAATTGCACCTTGCAATGCGGAGAAATTACTGTTTGTGCATTTACAATATTCATTGATTTTTGCCATTGAAAAACATCATGTTATTCATATACCAGAAATGTTTGAAGCTACTGACTGAATGAAAGGAGCTGGCATCTCACTCTCTTTGAATCTTCTTTATCATGCTAAGAGGAGCAGGAAAAAGCAAAAAATTTCAGAATTGCACCTTGCAATGTGGAGAAATTACTGTTTGTGCATTTACAATATTCATTGATTTTTACCATTGAAAAACGTCCAGAAATGATTGAAGCTACTGACTGAATGAAAGTAGCTGGCATCTCACTCTCTTTGAATCTTCTTTATCATGCTAAGAGGAGCAGGAAAAAGCAAAAAATTTCAGACTTGCACCTTGCAATGCGGAGAAATTACTGTTTGTGCATTTACAATATTCATTGATTTTTGCCATTGAAAAACATCATGTTATTCATATACCAGAAATGTTTGAAGCTACTGACTGAATGAAAGGAGCTGGCATCTCACTCTCTTTGAATCTTCTTTATCATGCTAAGAGGAGCAGGAAAAAGCAAAAAATTTCAGAATTGCACCTTGCAATGCGGAGAAATTACTGTTTGTGCATTTACAATATTCATTGATTTTTGCCATTGAAAAACATCATGTTATTCATATACCAGAAATGATTGAAGCTACTGACTGAATGAAAGGAGCTGGCATCTCACTCTCTTTGAATCTTCTTTATCATGCTAAGAGGAGCAGGAAAAAGTAAAAAATTTCAGAATTGCACCTTGCAATGCGGAGAAATTACTGTTTGTGCATTTATAATATTCAATGATTTTTGCCATTGAAAAACGTCCAGAAATGATTGAAGCTACTGACTGAACGAAAGGAGCTGGCATCTCACTCTCTTTGAATCTTCTTTATCATGCTAAGAGGAGCAGGAAAAAGCAAAAAATTTCAGAATTGCACCTTGCAATGCGGAGAAATTACTGTTTGTGCATTTACAATATTCATTGATTTTTGCCATTGAAAAACATCCAGAAATGATTGAAGCTACTGACTGAATGAAAGGAGCTGGCATCTCACTCTCTTTGAATCTTCTTTATCATGCTAAAAGGAGCAGGAAAAAGCAAAAAATTTCAGAATTGCACCTTGCAATGCGGAGAAATTACTGTTTGTGCATTTACAATATTCATTGATTTTTGCCATTGAAAAACATCATGTTATTCATATACCAGAAATGTTTGAAGCTACTGACTGAATGAAAGGAGCTGGCATCTCACTCTCTTTGAATCTTCTTTATCATGCTAAGAGGAGCAGGAAAAAGCAAAAAATTTCAGAATTGCACCTTGCAATGCGGAGAAATTACTGTTTGTGCATTTACAATATTCATTGATTTTTGCCATTGAAAAACATCATGTTATTCATATACCAGAAATGATTGAAGCTACTGACTGAATGAAAGGAGCTGGCATATCACTCTCTTTGAATCTTCTTTATCATGCTAAGAGGAGCAGGAAAAAGCAAAAAATTTCAGAATTGCACCTTGCAATGTGGAGAAATTACTGTTTGTGCATTTACAATATTCATTGATTTTTACCATTGAAAAACGTCCAGAAATGATTGAAGCTACTGACTGAATGAAAGTAGCTGGCATCTCACTCTCTTTGAATCTTCTTTATCATGCTAAGAGGAGCAGGAAAAAGCAAAAAATTTCAGACTTGCACCTTGCAATGCGGAGAAATTACTGTTTGTGCATTTACAATATTCATTGATTTTTGCCATTGAAAAACATCATGTTATTCATATACCAGAAATGTTTGAAGCTACTGACTGAATGAAAGGAGCTGGCATCTCACTCTCTTTGAATCTTCTTTATCATGCTAAGAGGAGCAGGAAAAAGCAAAAAATTTCAGAATTGCACCTTGCAATGCGGAGAAATTACTGTTTGTGCATTTACAATATTCAATGATTTTTGCCATTGAAAAACGTCCAGAAATGATTGAAGCTACTGACTGAACGAAAGGAGCTGGCATCTCACTCTCTTTGAATCTTCTTTATCATGCTAAGAGGAGCAGGAAAAAGCAAAAAATTTCAGAATTGCACCTTGCAATGCGGAGAAATTACTGTTTGTGCATTTACAATATTCATTGATTTTTGCCATTGAAAAACATCATGTTATTCATATACCAGAAATGTTTGAAGCTACTGACTGAATGAAAGGAGCTGACATCTCACTCTCTTTGAATCTTCTTTATCATGCTAAGAGGAGCAGGAAAAAGCAAAAAATTTCAGAATTGCACCTTGCAATGCGGAGAAATTACTGTTTGTGCATTTACAATATTCATTGATTTTTACCATTGAAAAACGTCCAGAAATGATTGAAGCTACTGACTGAATGAAAGTAGCTGGCATCTCACTCTCTTTGAATCTTCTTTATCATGCTAAGAGGAGCAGGAAAAAGCAAAAAATTTCAGACTTGCACCTTGCAATGCGGAGAAATTACTGTTTGTGCATTTACAATATTCATTGATTTTTGCCATTGAAAAACATCATGTTATTCATATACCAGAAATGTTTGAAGCTACTGACTGAATGAAAGGAGCTGGCATCTCACTCTCTTTGAATCTTCTTTATCATGCTAAGAGGAGCAGGAAAAAGCAAAAAATTTCAGAATTGCACCTTGCAATGCGGAGAAATTACTGTTTGTGCATTTACAATATTCATTGATTTTTGCCATTGAAAAACATCATGTTATTCATATACCAGAAATGATTGAAGCTACTGACTGAATGAAAGGAGCTGGCATCTCACTCTCTTTGAATCTTCTTTATCATGCTAAGAGGAGCAGGAAAAAGTAAAAAATTTCAGAATTGCACCTTGCAATGCGGAGAAATTACTGTTTGTGCATTTATAATATTCAATGATTTTTGCCATTGAAAAACGTCCAGAAATGATTGAAGCTACTGACTGAACGAAAGGAGCTGGCATCTCACTCTCTTTGAATCTTCTTTATCATGCTAAGAGGAGCAGGAAAAAGCAAAAAATTTCAGAATTGCACCTTGCAATGCGGAGAAATTACTGTTTGTGCATTTACAATATTCATTGATTTTTGCCATTGAAAAACATCCAGAAATGATTGAAGCTACTGACTGAATGAAAGGAGCTGGCATCTCACTCTCTTTGAATCTTCTTTATCATGCTAAGAGGAGCAGGAAAAAGCAAAAAATTTCAGAATTGCACCTTGCAATGCGGAGAAATTACTGTTTGTGCATTTACAATATTCATTGATTTTTGCCATTGAAAAACATCATGTTATTCATATACCAGAAATGTTTGAAGCTACTGACTGAATGAAAGGAGCTGGCATCTCACTCTCTTTGAATCTTCTTTATCATGCTAAGAGGAGCAGGAAAAAGCAAAAAATTTCAGAATTGCACCTTGCAATGCGGAGAAATTACTGTTTGTGCATTTACAATATTCATTGATTTTTGCCATTGAAAAACATCATGTTATTCATATACCAGAAATGATTGAAGCTACTGACTGAATGAAAGGAGCTGGCATATCACTCTCTTTGAATCTTCTTTATCATGCTAAGAGGAGCAGGAAAAAGCAAAAAATTTCAGAATTGCACCTTGCAATGTGGAGAAATTACTGTTTGTGCATTTACAATATTCATTGATTTTTACCATTGAAAAACGTCCAGAAATGATTGAAGCTACTGACTGAATGAAAGTAGCTGGCATCTCACTCTCTTTGAATCTTCTTTATCATGCTAAGAGGAGCAGGAAAAAGCAAAAAATTTCAGACTTGCACCTTGCAATGCGGAGAAATTACTGTTTGTGCATTTACAATATTCATTGATTTTTGCCATTGAAAAACATCATGTTATTCATATACCAGAAATGTTTGAAGCTACTGACTGAATGAAAGGAGCTGGCATCTCACTCTCTTTGAATCTTCTTTATCATGCTAAGAGGAGCAGGAAAAAGCAAAAAATTTCAGAATTGCACCTTGCAATGCGGAGAAATTACTGTTTGTGCATTTACAATATTCAATGATTTTTGCCATTGAAAAACGTCCAGAAATGATTGAAGCTACTGACTGAACGAAAGGAGCTGGCATCTCACTCTCTTTGAATCTTCTTTATCATGCTAAGAGGAGCAGGAAAAAGCAAAAAATTTCAGAATTGCACCTTGCAATGCGGAGAAATTACTGTTTGTGCATTTACAATATTCATTGATTTTTGCCATTGAAAAACATCATGTTATTCATATACCAGAAATGTTTGAAGCTACTGACTGAATGAAAGGAGCTGACATCTCACTCTCTTTGAATCTTCTTTATCATGCTAAGAGGAGCAGGAAAAAGCAAAAAATTTCAGAATTGCACCTTGCAATGCGGAGAAATTACTGTTTGTGCATTTACAATATTCATTGATTTTTACCATTGAAAAACGTCCAGAAATGATTGAAGCTACTGACTGAATGAAAGTAGCTGGCATCTCACTCTCTTTGAATCTTCTTTATCATGCTAAGAGGAGCAGGAAAAAGCAAAAAATTTCAGACTTGCACCTTGCAATGCGGAGAAATTACTGTTTGTGCATTTACAATATTCATTGATTTTTGCCATTGAAAAACATCATGTTATTCATATACCAGAAATGTTTGAAGCTACTGACTGAATGAAAGGAGCTGGCATCTCACTCTCTTTGAATCTTCTTTATCATGCTAAGAGGAGCAGGAAAAAGCAAAAAATTTCAGAATTGCACCTTGCAATGCGGAGAAATTACTGTTTGTGCATTTACAATATTCATTGATTTTTGCCATTGAAAAACATCCAGAAATGATTGAAGCTACTGACTGAATGAAAGGAGCTGGCATCTCACTCTCTTTGAATCTTCTTTATCATGCTAAGAGGAGCAGGAAAAAGCAAAAAATTTCAGAATTGCACCTTGCAATGCGGAGAAATTACTGTTTGTGCATTTACAATATTCATTGATTTTTGCCATTGAAAAACATCATGTTATTCATATACCAGAAATGTTTGAAGCTACTGACTGAATGAAAGGAGCTGACATCACACTCTCTTTGAATCTTGTTTATCATGCTAAGAGGAGCAGGAAAAAGCAAAAAATTTCAGAATTGCACCTTGCAATGCGGAGAAATTACTGTTTGTGCATTTACAATATTCATTGATTTTTGCCATTGAAAAACATCCAGAAATGATTGAAGCTACTGACTGAATGAAAGGAGCTGGCATCTCACTCTCTTTGAATCTTCTTTATCATGCTAAGAGGAGCAGGAAAAAGCAAAAAATTTCAGAATTGCACCTTGCAATGCGGAGAAATTACTGTTTGTGCATTTACAATATTCATTGATTTTTGCCATTGAAAAACGTCCAGAAATGATTGAAGGTACTGACTGAATGAAAGGAGCTGGCATCTCACTCTCTTTGAATCTTCTTTATCATGCTAAGAGGAGCAGGAAAAAGCAAAAAATTTCAGAATTGCACCTTGCAATGCGGAGAAATTACTGTTTTGTGCATTTACAATATTCATTGGTTTTTGCCATTGAAAAACGTCCAGAAATGATTGAAGCTACTGACTGAATGAAAGGAGCTGGCATCTCACTCTCTTTGAATCTTCTTTATCATGCTAAGAGGAGCAGGAAAAAGCAAAAAATTTCAGAATTGCACCTTGCAATGCGGAGAAATTACAGTTTGTGCATTTACAATATTCATTGATTTTTGCCATTGAAAAACATCCAGAAATGATTGAAGCTACTGACTGAATGAAAGGAGCTGGCATCTCACTCTCTTTGAATCTTCTTTATCATGCTAAGAGGAGCAGGAAAAAGCAAAAAATTTCAGAATTGCACCTTGCAATGTGGAGAAATTACTGTTTGTGCATTTACAATATTCATTGATTTTTACCATTGAAAAACGTCCAGAAATGATTGAAGCTACTGACTGAATGAAAGTAGCTGGCATCTCACTCTCTTTGAATCTTCTTTATCATGCTAAGAGGAGCAGGAAAAAGCAAAAAATTTCAGACTTGCACCTTGCAATGCGGAGAAATTACTGTTTGTGCATTTACAATATTCATTGATTTTTGCCATTGAAAAACATCATGTTATTCATATACCAGAAATGTTTGAAGCTACTGACTGAATGAAAGGAGCTGGCATCTCACTCTCTTTGAATCTTCTTTATCATGCTAAGAGGAGCAGGAAAAAGCAAAAAATTCAAGAATTGCACCTTGCAATGCGGAGAAATTACTGTTTGTGCATTTACAATATTCATTGATTTTTGCCATTGAAAAACATCATGTTATTCATATACCAGAAATGTTTGAAGCTACTGACTGAATGAAAGGAGCTGGCATCTCACTCTCTTTGAATCTTCTTTATCATGCTAAGAGGAGCAGGAAAAAGCAAAAAATTTCAGAATTGCACCTTGCAATGTGGAGAAATTACTGTTTGTGCATTTACAATATTCATTGATTTTTACCATTGAAAAACGTCCAGAAATGATTGAAGCTACTGACTGAATGAAAGTAGCTGGCATCTCACTCTCTTTGAATCTTCTTTATCATGCTAAGAGGAGCAGGAAAAAGCAAAAAATTTCAGACTTGCACCTTGCAATGCGGAGAAATTACTGTTTGTGCATTTACAATATTCATTGATTTTTGCCATTGAAAAACATCATGTTATTCATATACCAGAAATGTTTGAAGCTACTGACTGAATGAAAGGAGCTGGCATCTCACTCTCTTTGAATCTTCTTTATCATGCTAAGAGGAGCAGGAAAAAGCAAAAAATTTCAGAATTGCACCTTGCAATGCGGAGAAATTACTGTTTGTGCATTTACAATATTCATTGATTTTTGCCATTGAAAAACATCATGTTATTCATATACCAGAAATGTTTGAAGCTACTGACTGAATGAAAGGAGCTGACATCACACTCTCTTTGAATCTTGTTTATCATGCTAAGAGGAGCAGGAAAAAGCAAAAAATTTCAGAATTGCACCTTGCAATGCGGAGAAATTACTGTTTGTGCATTTACAATATTCATTGATTTTTGCCATTGAAAAACATCCAGAAATGATTGAAGCTACTGACTGAATGAAAGGAGCTGGCATCTCACTCTCTTTGAATCTTCTTTATCATGCTAAGAGGAGCAGGAAAAAGCAAAAAATTTCAGAATTGCACCTTGCAATGCGGAGCAATTACTGTTTGTGCATTTACAATATTCATTGATTTTTGCCATTGAAAAACGTCCAGAAATGATTGAAGGTACTGACTGAATGAAAGGAGCTGGCATCTCACTCTCTTTGAATCTTCTTTATCATGCTAAGAGGAGCAGGAAAAAGCAAAAAATTTCAGAATTGCACCTTGCAATGCGGAGAAATTACTGTTTTGTGCATTTACAATATTCATTGGTTTTTGCCATTGAAAAACGTCCAGAAATGATTGAAGCTACTGACTGAATGAAAGGAGCTGGCATCTCACTCTCTTTGAATCTTCTTTATCATGCTAAGAGGAGCAGGAAAAAGCAAAAAATTTCAGAATTGCACCTTGCAATGCGGAGAAATTACAGTTTGTGCATTTACAATATTCATTGATTTTTGCCATTGAAAAACATCCAGAAATGATTGAAGCTACTGACTGAATGAAAGGAGCTGGCATCTCACTCTCTTTGAATCTTCTTTATCATGCTAAGAGGAGCAGGAAAAAGCAAAAAATTTCAGAATTGCACCTTGCAATGTGGAGAAATTACTGTTTGTGCATTTACAATATTCATTGATTTTTACCATTGAAAAACGTCCAGAAATGATTGAAGCTACTGACTGAATGAAAGGAGCTGGCATCTCACTCTCTTTGAATCTTCTTTATCATGCTAAGAGGAGCAGGAAAAAGCAAAAAATTTCAGAATTGCACCTTGCAATGTGGAGAAATTACTGTTTGTGCATTTACAATATTCATTGATTTTTACCATTGAAAAACGTCCAGAAATGATTGAAGCTACTGACTGAATGAAAGTAGCTGGCATCTCACTCTCTTTGAATCTTCTTTATCATGCTAAGAGGAGCAGGAAAAAGCAAAAAATTTCAGACTTGCACCTTGCAATGCGGAGAAATTACTGTTTGTGCATTTACAATATTCATTGATTTTTGCCATTGAAAAACATCATGTTATTCATATACCAGAAATGTTTGAAGCTACTGACTGAATGAAAGGAGCTGGCATCTCACTCTCTTTGAATCTTCTTTATCATGCTAAGAGGAGCAGGAAAAAGCAAAAAATTCAAGAATTGCACCTTGCAATGCGGAGAAATTACTGTTTGTGCATTTACAATATTCATTGATTTTTGCCATTGAAAAACATCATGTTATTCATATACCAGAAATGTTTGAAGCTACTGACTGAATGAAAGGAGCTGGCATCTCACTCTCTTTGAATCTTCTTTATCATGCTAAGAGGAGCAGGAAAAAGCAAAAAATTTCAGAATTGCACCTTGCAATGTGGAGAAATTACTGTTTGTGCATTTACAATATTCATTGATTTTTACCATTGAAAAACGTCCAGAAATGATTGAAGCTACTGACTGAATGAAAGTAGCTGGCATCTCACTCTCTTTGAATCTTCTTTATCATGCTAAGAGGAGCAGGAAAAAGCAAAAAATTTCAGACTTGCACCTTGCAATGCGGAGAAATTACTGTTTGTGCATTTACAATATTCATTGATTTTTGCCATTGAAAAACATCATGTTATTCATATACCAGAAATGTTTGAAGCTACTGACTGAATGAAAGGAGCTGGCATCTCACTCTCTTTGAATCTTCTTTATCATGCTAAGAGGAGCAGGAAAAAGCAAAAAATTTCAGAATTGCACCTTGCAATGCGGAGAAATTACTGTTTGTGCATTTACAATATTCATTGATTTTTGCCATTGAAAAACATCATGTTATTCATATACCAGAAATGTTTGAAGCTACTGACTGAATGAAAGGAGCTGACATCACACTCTCTTTGAATCTTGTTTATCATGCTAAGAGGAGCAGGAAAAAGCAAAAAATTTCAGAATTGCACCTTGCAATGCGGAGAAATTACTGTTTGTGCATTTACAATATTCATTGATTTTTGCCATTGAAAAACATCCAGAAATGATTGAAGCTACTGACTGAATGAAAGGAGCTGGCATCTCACTCTCTTTGAATCTTCTTTATCATGCTAAGAGGAGCAGGAAAAAGCAAAAAATTTCAGAATTGCACCTTGCAATGCGGAGAAATTACTGTTTGTGCATTTACAATATTCATTGATTTTTGCCATTGAAAAACGTCCAGAAATGATTGAAGGTACTGACTGAATGAAAGGAGCTGGCATCTCACTCTCTTTGAATCTTCTTTATCATGCTAAGAGGAGCAGGAAAAAGCAAAAAATTTCAGAATTGCACCTTGCAATGCGGAGAAATTACTGTTTTGTGCATTTACAATATTCATTGGTTTTTGCCATTGAAAAACGTCCAGAAATGATTGAAGCTACTGACTGAATGAAAGGAGCTGGCATCTCACTCTCTTTGAATCTTCTTTATCATGCTAAGAGGAGCAGGAAAAAGCAAAAAATTTCAGAATTGCACCTTGCAATGCGGAGAAATTACAGTTTGTGCATTTACAATATTCATTGATTTTTGCCATTGAAAAACATCCAGAAATGATTGAAGCTACTGACTGAATGAAAGGAGCTGGCATCTCACTCTCTTTGAATCTTCTTTATCATGCTAAGAGGAGCAGGAAAAAGCAAAAAATTTCAGAATTGCACCTTGCAATGTGGAGAAATTACTGTTTGTGCATTTACAATATTCATTGATTTTTACCATTGAAAAACGTCCAGAAATGATTGAAGCTACTGACTGAATGAAAGTAGCTGGCATCTCACTCTCTTTGAATCTTCTTTATCATGCTAAGAGGAGCAGGAAAAAGCAAAAAATTTCAGACTTGCACCTTGCAATGCGGAGAAATTACTGTTTGTGCATTTACAATATTCATTGATTTTTGCCATTGAAAAACATCATGTTATTCATATACCAGAAATGTTTGAAGCTACTGACTGAATGAAAGGAGCTGGCATCTCACTCTCTTTGAATCTTCTTTATCATGCTAAGAGGAGCAGGAAAAAGCAAAAAATTTCAGAATTGCACCTTGCAATGCGGAGAAATTACTGTTTGTGCATTTACAATATTCATTGATTTTTGCCATTGAAAAACATCATGTTATTCATATACCAGAAATGTTTGAAGCTACTGACTGAATGAAAGGAGCTGGCATCTCACTCTCTTTGAATCTTCTTTATCATGCTAAGAGGAGCAGGAAAAAGCAAAAAATTTCAGAATTGCACCTTGCAATGTGGAGAAATTACTGTTTGTGCATTTACAATATTCATTGATTTTTACCATTGAAAAACGTCCAGAAATGATTGAAGCTACTGACTGAATGAAAGTAGCTGGCATCTCACTCTCTTTGAATCTTCTTTATCATGCTAAGAGGAGCAGGAAAAAGCAAAAAATTTCAGACTTGCACCTTGCAATGCGGAGAAATTACTGTTTGTGCATTTACAATATTCATTGATTTTTGCCATTGAAAAACATCATGTTATTCATATACCAGAAATGTTTGAAGCTACTGACTGAATGAAAGGAGCTGGCATCTCACTCTCTTTGAATCTTCTTTATCATGCTAAGAGGAGCAGGAAAAAGCAAAAAATTTCAGAATTGCACCTTGCAATGCGGAGAAATTACTGTTTGTGCATTTACAATATTCATTGATTTTTGCCATTGAAAAACATCATGTTATTCATATACCAGAAATGATTGAAGCTACTGACTGAATGAAAGGAGCTGGCATCTCACTCTCTTTGAATCTTCTTTATCATGCTAAGAGGAGCAGGAAAAAGTAAAAAATTTCAGAATTGCACCTTGCAATGCGGAGAAATTACTGTTTGTGCATTTATAATATTCAATGATTTTTGCCATTGAAAAACGTCCAGAAATGATTGAAGCTACTGACTGAACGAAAGGAGCTGGCATCTCACTCTCTTTGAATCTTCTTTATCATGCTAAGAGGAGCAGGAAAAAGCAAAAAATTTCAGAATTGCACCTTGCAATGCGGAGAAATTACTGTTTGTGCATTTACAATATTCATTGATTTTTGCCATTGAAAAACATCCAGAAATGATTGAAGCTACTGACTGAATGAAAGGAGCTGGCATCTCACTCTCTTTGAATCTTCTTTATCATGCTAAGAGGAGCAGGAAAAAGCAAAAAATTTCAGAATTGCACCTTGCAATGCGGAGAAATTACTGTTTGTGCATTTACAATATTCATTGATTTTTGCCATTGAAAAACATCATGTTATTCATATACCAGAAATGTTTGAAGCTACTGACTGAATGAAAGGAGCTGGCATCTCACTCTCTTTGAATCTTCTTTATCATGCTAAGAGGAGCAGGAAAAAGCAAAAAATTTCAGAATTGCACCTTGCAATGCGGAGAAATTACTGTTTGTGCATTTACAATATTCATTGATTTTTGCCATTGAAAAACATCATGTTATTCATATACCAGAAATGATTGAAGCTACTGACTGAATGAAAGGAGCTGGCATCTCACTCTCTTTGAATCTTCTTTATCATGCTAAGAGGAGCAGGAAAAAGTAAAAAATTTCAGAATTGCACCTTGCAATGCGGAGAAATTACTGTTTGTGCATTTATAATATTCAATGATTTTTGCCATTGAAAAACGTCCAGAAATGATTGAAGCTACTGACTGAACGAAAGGAGCTGGCATCTCACTCTCTTTGAATCTTCTTTATCATGCTAAGAGGAGCAGGAAAAAGCAAAAAATTTCAGAATTGCACCTTGCAATGCGGAGAAATTACTGTTTGTGCATTTACAATATTCATTGATTTTTGCCATTGAAAAACATCCAGAAATGATTGAAGCTACTGACTGAATGAAAGGAGCTGGCATCTCACTCTCTTTGAATCTTCTTTATCATGCTAAGAGGAGCAGGAAAAAGCAAAAAATTTCAGAATTGCACCTTGCAATGCGGAGAAATTACTGTTTGTGCATTTACAATATTCATTGATTTTTGCCATTGAAAAACATCATGTTATTCATATACCAGAAATGTTTGAAGCTACTGACTGAATGAAAGGAGCTGACATCTCACTCTCTTTGAATCTTCTTTATCATGCTAAGAGGAGCAGGAAAAAGCAAAAAATTTCAGAATTGCACCTTGCAATGCGGAGAAATTACTGTTTGTGCATTTACAATATTCATTGATTTTTGCCATTGAAAAACATCATGTTATTCATATACCAGAAATGTTTGAAGCTACTGACTGAATGAAAGGAGCTGACATCTCACTCTCTTTGAATCTTCTTTATCATGCTAAGAGGAGCAGGAAAAAGCAAAAAATTTCAGAATTGCACCTTGCAATGCGGAGAAATTACTGTTTGTGCATTTACAATATTCATTGATTTTTGCCATTGAAAAACATCATGTTATTCATGTACCAGAAATGTTTGAAGCTACTGACTGAATGAAAGGAGCTGACATCTCACTCTCTTTGAATCTTCTTTATCATGCTAAGAGGAGCAGGAAAAAGCAAAAAATTTCAGAATTGCACCTTGCAATGCGGAGAAATTACTGTTTGTGCATTTACAATATTCATTGATTTTTGCCATTGAAAAACGTCCAGAAATGATTGAAGCTACTGACTGAATGAAAGGAGCTGGCATCTCACTCTCTTTGAATCTTCTTTATCATGCTAAGAGGAGCAGGAAAAAGCAAAAAATTTCAGAATTGCACCTTGCAATGCGGAGAAATTACTGTTTGTGCATTTACAATATTCATTGATTTTTGCCATTGAAAAACATGTTATTCATATACCAGAAATGTTTGAAGCTACTGACTGAATGAAAGGAGCTGGCACCTCACTCTCTTTGAATCTTCTTTATCATGCTAAGAGGAGCGGGAAAAAGCAAAAAATTTCAGAATTGCACCTTGCAATGCGGAGAAATTACTGTTTGTGCATTTACAATATTCATTGATTTTTGCCATTGAAAAACGTCCAAAAATGATTGAAGGTACTGACTGAATGAAAGGAGCTGGCATCTCACTCTCTTTGAATCTTCTTTATCATGCTAAGAGGAGCAGGAAAAAGCAAAAAATTTCAGAATTGCACCTTGCAATGCGGAGAAATTACTGTTTGTGCATTTACAATATTCATTGGTTTTTGCCATTGAAAAACGTCCAGAAATGATTGAAGCTACTGACTGAATGAAAGGAGCTGGCATCTCACTCTCTTTGAATCTTCTTTATCATGCTAAGAGGAGCAGGAAAAAGCAAAAAATTTCAGAATTGCACCTTGCAATGCGGAGAAATTACAGTTTGTGCATTTACAATATTCATTGATTTTTGCCATTGAAAAACATCCAGAAATGATTGAAGCTACTGACTGAATGAAAGGAGCTGGCATCTCACTCTCTTTGAATCTTCTTTATCATGCTAAGAGGAGCAGGAAAAAGCAAAAAATTTCAGAATTGCACCTTGCAATGCGGAGAAATTACTGTTTGTGCATTTACAATATTCATTGATTTTTGCCATTGAAAAACATCATGTTATTCATATACCAGAAATGTTTGAAGCTACTGACTGAATGAAAGGAGCTGGCATCTCACTCTCTTTGAATCTTCTTTATCATGCTAAGAGGAGCAGGAAAAAGCAAAAAATTTCAGAATTGCACCTTGCAATGTGGAGAAATTACTGTTTGTGCATTTACAATATTCATTGATTTTTACCATTGAAAAACGTCCAGAAATGATTGAAGCTACTGACTGAATGAAAGTAGCTGGCATCTCACTCTCTTTGAATCTTCTTTATCATGCTAAGAGGAGCAGGAAAAAGCAAAAAATTTCAGACTTGCACCTTGCAATGCGGAGAAATTACTGTTTGTGCATTTACAATATTCATTGATTTTTGCCATTGAAAAACATCATGTTATTCATATACCAGAAATGTTTGAAGCTACTGACTGAATGAAAGGAGCTGGCATCTCACTCTCTTTGAATCTTCTTTATCATGCTAAGAGGAGCAGGAAAAAGCAAAAAATTTCAGAATTGCACCTTGCAATGCGGAGAAATTACTGTTTGTGCATTTACAATATTCAATGATTTTTGCCATTGAAAAACGTCCAGAAATGATTGAAGCTACTGACTGAACGAAAGGAGCTGGCATCTCACTCTCTTTGAATCTTCTTTATCATGCTAAGAGGAGCAGGAAAAAGCAAAAAATTTCAGAATTGCACCTTGCAATGCGGAGAAATTACTGTTTGTGCATTTACAATATTCATTGATTTTTGCCATTGAAAAACATCATGTTATTCATATACCAGAAATGTTTGAAGCTACTGACTGAATGAAAGGAGCTGACATCTCACTCTCTTTGAATCTTCTTTATCATGCTAAGAGGAGCAGGAAAAAGCAAAAAATTTCAGAATTGCACCTTGCAATGCGGAGAAATTACTGTTTGTGCATTTACAATATTCATTGATTTTTACCATTGAAAAACGTCCAGAAATGATTGAAGCTACTGACTGAATGAAAGTAGCTGGCATCTCACTCTCTTTGAATCTTCTTTATCATGCTAAGAGGAGCAGGAAAAAGCAAAAAATTTCAGACTTGCACCTTGCAATGCGGAGAAATTACTGTTTGTGCATTTACAATATTCATTGATTTTTGCCATTGAAAAACATCATGTTATTCATATACCAGAAATGTTTGAAGCTACTGACTGAATGAAAGGAGCTGGCATCTCACTCTCTTTGAATCTTCTTTATCATGCTAAGAGGAGCAGGAAAAAGCAAAAAATTTCAGAATTGCACCTTGCAATGCGGAGAAATTACTGTTTGTGCATTTACAATATTCATTGATTTTTGCCATTGAAAAACATCCAGAAATGATTGAAGCTACTGACTGAATGAAAGGAGCTGGCATCTCACTCTCTTTGAATCTTCTTTATCATGCTAAGAGGAGCAGGAAAAAGCAAAAAATTTCAGAATTGCACCTTGCAATGCGGAGAAATTACTGTTTGTGCATTTACAATATTCATTGATTTTTGCCATTGAAAAACATCATGTTATTCATATACCAGAAATGTTTGAAGCTACTGACTGAATGAAAGGAGCTGACATCACACTCTCTTTGAATCTTGTTTATCATGCTAAGAGGAGCAGGAAAAAGCAAAAAATTTCATAATTGCACCTTGCAATGCGGAGAAATTACTGTTTGTGCATTTACAATATTCATTGATTTTTGCCATTGAAAAACATCCAGAAATGATTGAAGCTACTGACTGAATGAAAGGAGCTGGCATCTCACTCTCTTTGAATCTTCTTTATCATGCTAAGAGGAGCAGGAAAAAGCAAAAAATTTCAGAATTGCACCTTGCAATGCGGAGAAATTACTGTTTGTGCATTTACAATATTCATTGATTTTTGCCATTGAAAAACGTCCAGAAATGATTGAAGGTACTGACTGAATGAAAGGAGCTGGCATCTCACTCTCTTTGAATCTTCTTTATCATGCTAAGAGGAGCAGGAAAAAGCAAAAAATTTCAGAATTGCACCTTGCAATGCGGAGAAATTACTGTTTTGTGCATTTACAATATTCATTGGTTTTTGCCATTGAAAAACGTCCAGAAATGATTGAAGCTACTGACTGAATGAAAGGAGCTGGCATCTCACTCTCTTTGAATCTTCTTTATCATGCTAAGAGGAGCAGGAAAAAGCAAAAAATTTCAGAATTGCACCTTGCAATGCGGAGAAATTACAGTTTGTGCATTTACAATATTCATTGATTTTTGCCATTGAAAAACATCCAGAAATGATTGAAGCTACTGACTGAATGAAAGGAGCTGGCATCTCACTCTCTTTGAATCTTCTTTATCATGCTAAGAGGAGCAGGAAAAAGCAAAAAATTTCAGAATTGCACCTTGCAATGTGGAGAAATTACTGTTTGTGCATTTACAATATTCATTGATTTTTACCATTGAAAAACGTCCAGAAATGATTGAAGCTACTGACTGAATGAAAGTAGCTGGCATCTCACTCTCTTTGAATCTTCTTTATCATGCTAAGAGGAGCAGGAAAAAGCAAAAAATTTCAGACTTGCACCTTGCAATGCGGAGAAATTACTGTTTGTGCATTTACAATATTCATTGATTTTTGCCATTGAAAAACATCATGTTATTCATATACCAGAAATGTTTGAAGCTACTCACTGAATGAAAGGAGCTGGCATCTCACTCTCTTTGAATCTTCTTTATCATGCTAAGAGGAGCAGGAAAAAGCAAAAAATTTCAGAATTGCACCTTGCAATGCGGAGAAATTACTGTTTGTGCATTTACAATATTCATTGATTTTTGCCATTGAAAAACATCATGTTATTCATATACCAGAAATGTTTGAAGCTACTGACTGAATGAAAGGAGCTGGCATCTCACTCTCTTTGAATCTTCTTTATCATGCTAAGAGGAGCAGGAAAAAGCAAAAAATTTCAGAATTGCACCTTGCAATGTGGAGAAATTACTGTTTGTGCATTTACAATATTCATTGATTTTTACCATTGAAAAACGTCCAGAAATGATTGAAGCTACTGACTGAATGAAAGTAGCTGGCATCTCACTCTCTTTGAATCTTCTTTATCGTGCTAAGAGGAGCAGGAAAAAGCAAAAAATTTCAGACTTGCACCTTGCAATGCGGAGAAATTACTGTTTGTGCATTTACAATATTCATTGATTTTTGCCATTGAAAAACATCATGTTATTCATATACCAGAAATGTTTGAAGCTACTGACTGAATGAAAGGAGCTGGAATCTCACTCTCTTTGAATCTTCTTTATCATGCTAAGAGGAGCAGGAAAAAGCAAAAAATTTCAGAATTGCACCTTGCAATGCGGAGAAATTACTGTTTGTGCATTTACAATATTCATTGATTTTTGCCATTGAAAAACATCATGTTATTCATATACCAGAAATGATTGAAGCTACTGACTGAATGAAAGGAGCTGGCATCTCACTCTCTTTGAATCTTCTTTATCATGCTAAGAGGAGCAGGAAAAAGCAAAAAATTTCAGAATTGCACCTTGCAATGCGGAGAAATTACTGTTTGTGCATTTACAATATTCATTGATTTTTGCCATTGAAAAACATCATGTTATTCATATACCAGAAATGTTTGAAGCTACTGACTGAATGAAAGGAGCTGACATCACACTCTCTTTGAATCTTGTTTATCATGCTAAGAGGAGCAGGAAAAAGCAAAAAATTTCAGAATTGCACCTTGCAATGCGGAGAAATTACTGTTTGTGCATTTACAATATTCATTGATTTTTGCCATTGAAAAACATCCAGAAATGATTGAAGCTACTGACTGAATGAAAGGAGCTGGCATCTCACTCTCTTTGAATCTTCTTTATCATGCTAAGAGGAGCAGGAAAAAGCAAAAAATTTCAGAATTGCACCTTGCAATGCGGAGAAATTACTGTTTGTGCATTTACAATATTCATTGATTTTTGCCATTGAAAAACGTCCAGAAATGATTGAAGGTACTGACTGAATGAAAGGAGCTGGCATCTCACTCTCTTTGAATCTTCTTTATCATGCTAAGAGGAGCAGGAAAAAGCAAAAAATTTCAGAATTGCACCTTGCAATGCGGAGAAATTACTGTTTTGTGCATTTACAATATTCATTGGTTTTTGCCATTGAAAAACGTCCAGAAATGATTGAAGCTACTGACTGAATGAAAGGAGCTGGCATCTCACTCTCTTTGAATCTTCTTTATCATGCTAAGAGGAGCAGGAAAAAGCAAAAAATTTCAGAATTGCACCTTGCAATGCGGAGAAATTACAGTTTGTGCATTTACAATATTCATTGATTTTTGCCATTGAAAAACATCCAGAAATGATTGAAGCTACTGACTGAATGAAAGGAGCTGGCATCTCACTCTCTTTGAATCTTCATTATCATGCTAAGAGGAGCAGGAAAAAGCAAAAAATTTCAGAATTGCACCTTGCAATGTGGAGAAATTACTGTTTGTGCATTTACAATATTCATTGATTTTTACCATTGAAAAACGTCCAGAAATGATTGAAGCTACTGACTGAATGAAAGTAGCTGGCATCTCACTCTCTTTGAATCTTCTTTATCATGCTAAGAGGAGCAGGAAAAAGCAAAAAATTTCAGACTTGCACCTTGCAATGCGGAGAAATTACTGTTTGTGCATTTACAATATTCATTGATTTTTGCCATTGAAAAACATCATGTTATTCATATACCAGAAATGTTTGAAGCTACTGACTGAATGAAAGGAGCTGGCATCTCACTCTCTTTGAATATTCTTTATCATGCTAAGAGGAGCAGGAAAAAGCAAAAAATTTCAGAATTGCACCTTGCAATGCGGAGAAATTACTGTTTGTGCATTTACAATATTCATTGATTTTTGCCATTGAAAAACATCATGTTATTCATATACCAGAAATGTTTGAAGCTACTGACTGAATGAAAGGAGCTGGCATCTCACTCTCTTTGAATCTTCTTTATCATGCTAAGAGGAGCAGGAAAAAGCAAAAAATTTCAGAATTGCACCTTGCAATGTGGAGAAATTACTGTTTGTGCATTTACAATATTCATTGATTTTTACCATTGAAAAACGTCCAGAAATGATTGAAGCTACTGACTGAATGAAAGTAGCTGGCATCTCACTCTCTTTGAATCTTCTTTATCATGCTAAGAGGAGCAGGAAAAAGCAAAAAATTTCAGACTTGCACCTTGCAATGCGGAGAAATTACTGTTTGTGCATTTACAATATTCATTGATTTTTGCCATTGAAAAACATCATGTTATTCATATACCAGAAATGTTTGAAGCTACTGACTGAATGAAAGGAGCTGGCATCTCACTCTCTTTGAATCTTCTTTATCATGCTAAGAGGAGCAGGAAAAAGCAAAAAATTTCAGAATTGCACCTTGCAATGCGGAGAAATTACTGTTTGTGCATTTACAATATTCATTGATTTTTGCCATTGAAAAACATCATGTTATTCATATACCAGAAATGATTGAAGCTACTGACTGAATGAAAGGAGCTGGCATCTCACTCTCTTTGAATCTTCTTTATCATGCTAAGAGGAGCAGGAAAAAGTAAAAAATTTCAGAATTGCACCTTGCAATGCGGAGAAATTAACGTTTGTGCATTTATAATATTCAATGATTTTTGCCATTGAAAAACGTCCAGAAATGATTGAAGCTACTGACTGAACGAAAGGAGCTGGCATCTCACTCTCTTTGAATCTTCTTTATCATGCTAAGAGGAGCAGGAAAAAGCAAAAAATTTCAGAATTGCACCTTGCAATGCGGAAAAATTACTGTTTGTGCATTTACAATATTCATTGATTTTTGCCATTGAAAAACATCCAGAAATGATTGAAGCTACTGACTGAATGAAAGGAGCTGGCATCTCACTCTCTTTGAATCTTCTTTATCATGCTAAGAGGAGCAGGAAAAAGCAAAAAATTTCAGAATTGCACCTTGCAATGCGGAGAAATTACTGTTTGTGCATTTACAATATTCATTGATTTTTGCCATTGAAAAACATCATGTTATTCATATACCAGAAATGTTTGAAGCTACTGACTGAATGAAAGGAGCTGACATCTCACTCTCTTTGAATCTTCTTTATCATGCTAAGAGGAGCAGGAAAAAGCAAAAAATTTCAGAATTGCACCTTGCAATGCGGAGAAATTACTGTTTGTGCATTTACAATATTCATTGATTTTTGCCATTGAAAAACATCATGTTATTCATATACCAGAAATGTTTGAAGCTACTGACTGAATGAAAGGAGCTGACATCTCACTCTCTTTGAATCTTCTTTATCATGCTAAGAGGAGCAGGAAAAAGCAAAAAATTTCAGAATTGCACCTTGCAATGCGGAGAAATTACTGTTTGTGCATTTACAATATTCATTGATTTTTGCCATTGAAAAACATCATGTTATTCATGTACCAGAAATGTTTGAAGCTACTGACTGAATGAAAGGAGCTGACATCTCACTCTCTTTGAATCTTCTTTATCATGCTAAGAGGAGCAGGAAAAAGCAAAAAATTTCAGAATTGCACCTTGCAATGCGGAGAAATTACTGTTTGTGCATTTACAATATTCATTGATTTTTGCCATTGAAAAACGTCCAGAAATGATTGAAGCTACTGACTGAATGAAAGGAGCTGGCATCTCACTCTCTTTGAATCTTCTTTATCATGCTAAGAGGAGCAGGAAAAAGCAAAAAATTTCAGAATTGCACCTTGCAATGCGGAGAAATTACTGTTTGTGCATTTACAATATTCATTGATTTTTGCCATTGAAAAACATGTTATTCATATACCAGAAATGTTTGAAGCTACTGACTGAATGAAAGGAGCTGGCACCTCACTCTCTTTGAATCTTCTTTATCATGCTAAGAGGAGCGGGAAAAAGCAAAAAATTTCAGAATTGCACCTTGCAATGCGGAGAAATTACTGTTTGTGCATTTATAATATTCAATGATTTTTGCCATTGAAAAACGTCCAGAAATGATTGAAGCTACTGACTGAACGAAAGGAGCTGGCATCTCACTCTCTTTGAATCTTCTTTATCATGCTAAGAGGAGCAGGAAAAAGCAAAAAATTTCAGAATTGCACCTTGCAATGCGGAGAAATTACTGTTTGTGCATTTACAATATTCATTGATTTTTGCCATTGAAAAACATCCAGAAATGATTGAAGCTACTGACTGAATGAAAGGAGCTGGCATCTCACTCTCTTTGAATCTTCTTTATCATGCTAAGAGGAGCAGGAAAAAGCAAAAAATTTCAGAATTGCACCTTGCAATGCGGAGAAATTACTGTTTGTGCATTTACAATATTCATTGATTTTTGCCATTGAAAAACATCATGTTATTCATATACCAGAAATGTTTGAAGCTACTGACTGAATGAAAGGAGCTGGCATCTCACTCTCTTTGAATCTTCTTTATCATGCTAAGAGGAGCAGGAAAAAGCAAAAAATTTCAGAATTGCACCTTGCAATGCGGAGAAATTACTGTTTGTGCATTTACAATATTCATTGATTTTTGCCATTGAAAAACATCATGTTATTCATATACCAGAAATGATTGAAGCTACTGACTGAATGAAAGGAGCTGGCATCTCACTCTCTTTGAATCTTCTTTATCATGCTAAGAGGAGCAGGAAAAAGTAAAAAATTTCAGAATTGCACCTTGCAATGCGGAGAAATTACTGTTTGTGCATTTATAATATTCAATGATTTTTGCCATTGAAAAACGTCCAGAAATGATTGAAGCTACTGACTGAACGAAAGGAGCTGGCATCTCACTCTCTTTGAATCTTCTTTATCATGCTAAGAGGAGCAGGAAAAAGCAAAAAATTTCAGAATTGCACCTTGCAATGCGGAGAAATTACTGTTTGTGCATTTACAATATTCATTGATTTTTGCCATTGAAAAACATCCAGAAATGATTGAAGCTACTGACTGAATGAAAGGAGCTGGCATCTCACTCTCTTTGAATCTTCTTTATCATGCTAAGAGGAGCAGGAAAAAGCAAAAAATTTCAGAATTGCACCTTGCAATGCGGAGAAATTACTGTTTGTGCATTTACAATATTCATTGATTTTTGCCATTGAAAAACATCATGTTATTCATATACCAGAAATGTTTGAAGCTACTGACTGAATGAAAGGAGCTGACATCTCACTCTCTTTGAATCTTCTTTATCATGCTAAGAGGAGCAGGAAAAAGCAAAAAATTTCAGAATTGCACCTTGCAATGCGGAGAAATTACTGTTTGTGCATTTACAATATTCATTGATTTTTGCCATTGAAAAACATCATGTTATTCATATACCAGAAATGTTTGAAGCTACTGACTGAATGAAAGGAGCTGACATCTCACTCTCTTTGAATCTTCTTTATCATGCTAAGAGGAGCAGGAAAAAGCAAAAAATTTCAGAATTGCACCTTGCAATGCGGAGAAATTACTGTTTGTGCATTTACAATATTCATTGATTTTTGCCATTGAAAAACATCATGTTATTCATGTACCAGAAATGTTTGAAGCTACTGACTGAATGAAAGGAGCTGACATCTCACTCTCTTTGAATCTTCTTTATCATGCTAAGAGGAGCAGGAAAAAGCAAAAAATTTCAGAATTGCACCTTGCAATGCGGAGAAATTACTGTTTGTGCATTTACAATATTCATTGATTTTTGCCATTGAAAAACGTCCAGAAATGATTGAAGCTACTGACTGAATGAAAGGAGCTGGCATCTCACTCTCTTTGAATCTTCTTTATCATGCTAAGAGGAGCAGGAAAAAGCAAAAAATTTCAGAATTGCACCTTGCAATGCGGAGAAATTACTGTTTGTGCATTTACAATATTCATTGATTTTTGCCATTGAAAAACATGTTATTCATATACCAGAAATGTTTGAAGCTACTGACTGAATGAAAGGAGCTGGCACCTCACTCTCTTTGAATCTTCTTTATCATGCTAAGAGGAGCGGGAAAAAGCAAAAAATTTCAGAATTGCACCTTGCAATGCGGAGAAATTACTGTTTGTGCATTTACAATATTCATTGATTTTTGCCATTGAAAAACGTCCAAAAATGATTGAAGGTACTGACTGAATGAAAGGAGCTGGCATCTCACTCTCTTTGAATCTTCTTTATCATGCTAAGAGGAGCAGGAAAAAGCAAAAAATTTCAGAATTGCACCTTGCAATGCGGAGAAATTACTGTTTGTGCATTTACAATATTCATTGGTTTTTGCCATTGAAAAACGTCCAGAAATGATTGAAGCTACTGACTGAATGAAAGGAGCTGGCATCTCACTCTCTTTGAATCTTCTTTATCATGCTAAGAGGAGCAGGAAAAAGCAAAAAATTTCAGAATTGCACCTTGCAATGCGGAGAAATTACAGTTTGTGCATTTACAATATTCATTGATTTTTGCCATTGAAAAACATCCAGAAATGATTGAAGCTACTGACTGAATGAAAGGAGCTGGCATCTCACTCTCTTTGAATCTTCTTTATCATGCTAAGAGGAGCAGGAAAAAGCAAAAAATTTCAGAATTGCACCTTGCAATGCGGAGAAATTACTGTTTGTGCATTTACAATATTCATTGATTTTTGCCATTGAAAAACATCATGTTATTCATATACCAGAAATGTTTGAAGCTACTGACTGAATGAAAGGAGCTGGCATCTCACTCTCTTTGAATCTTCTTTATCATGCTAAGAGGAGCAGGAAAAAGCAAAAAATTTCAGAATTGCACCTTGCAATGTGGAGAAATTACTGTTTGTGCATTTACAATATTCATTGATTTTTACCATTGAAAAACGTCCAGAAATGATTGAAGCTACTGACTGAATGAAAGTAGCTGGCATCTCACTCTCTTTGAATCTTCTTTATCATGCTAAGAGGAGCAGGAAAAAGCAAAAAATTTCAGACTTGCACCTTGCAATGCGGAGAAATTACTGTTTGTGCATTTACAATATTCATTGATTTTTGCCATTGAAAAACATCATGTTATTCATATACCAGAAATGTTTGAAGCTACTGACTGAATGAAAGGAGCTGGCATCTCACTCTCTTTGAATCTTCTTTATCATGCTAAGAGGAGCAGGAAAAAGCAAAAAATTTCAGAATTGCACCTTGCAATGCGGAGAAATTACTGTTTGTGCATTTACAATATTCAATGATTTTTGCCATTGAAAAACGTCCAGAAATGATTGAAGCTACTGACTGAACGAAAGGAGCTGGCATCTCACTCTCTTTGAATCTTCTTTATCATGCTAAGACGAGCAGGAAAAAGCAAAAAATTTCAGAATTGCACCTTGCAATGCGGAGAAATTACTGTTTGTGCATTTACAATATTCATTGATTTTTGCCATTGAAAAACATCATGTTATTCATATACCAGAAATGTTTGAAGCTACTGACTGAATGAAAGGAGCTGACATCTCACTCTCTTTGAATCTTCTTTATCATGCTAAGAGGAGCAGGAAAAAGCAAAAAATTTCAGAATTGCACCTTGCAATGCGGAGAAATTACTGTTTGTGCATTTACAATATTCATTGATTTTTACCATTGAAAAACGTCCAGAAATGATTGAAGCTACTGACTTAATGAAAGTAGCTGGCATCTCACTCTCTTTGAATCTTCTTTATCATGCTAAGAGGAGCAGGAAAAAGCAAAAAATTTCAGACTTGCACCTTGCAATGCGGAGAAATTACTGTTTGTGCATTTACAATATTCATTGATTTTTGCCATTGAAAAACATCATGTTATTCATATACCAGAAATGTTTGAAGCTACTGACTGAATGAAAGGAGCTGGCATCTCACTCTCTTTGAATCTTCTTTATCATGCTAAGAGGAGCAGGAAAAAGCAAAAAATTTCAGAATTGCACCTTGCAATGCGGAGAAATTACTGTTTGTGCATTTACAATATTCATTGATTTTTGCCATTGAAAAACATCCAGAAATGATTGAAGCTACTGACTGAATGAAAGGAGCTGGCATCTCACTCTCTTTGAATCTTCTTTATCATGCTAAGAGGAGCAGGAAAAAGCAAAAAATTTCAGAATTGCACCTTGCAATGCGGAGAAATTACTGTTTGTGCATTTACAATATTCATTGATTTTTGCCATTGAAAAACATCATGTTATTCATATACCAGAAATGTTTGAAGCTACTGACTGAATGAAAGGAGCTGACATCACACTCTCTTTGAATCTTGTTTATCATGCTAAGAGGAGCAGGAAAAAGCAAAAAATTTCAGAATTGCACCTTGCAATGCGGAGAAATTACTGTTTGTGCATTTACAATATTCATTGATTTTTGCCATTGAAAAACATCCAGAAATGATTGAAGCTACTGACTGAATGAAAGGAGCTGGCATCTCACTCTCTTTGAATCTTCTTTATCATGCTAAGAGGAGCAGGAAAAAGCAAAAAATTTCAGAATTGCACCTTGCAATGCGGAGAAATTACTGTTTGTGCATTTACAATATTCATTGATTTTTGCCATTGAAAAACGTCCAGAAATGATTGAAGGTACTGACTGAATGAAAGGAGCTGGCATCTCACTCTCTTTGAATCTTCTTTATCATGCTAAGAGGAGCAGGAAAAAGCAAAAAATTTCAGAATTGCACCTTGCAATGCGGAGAAATTACTGTTTTGTGCATTTACAATATTCATTGGTTTTTGCCATTGAAAAACGTCCAGAAATGATTGAAGCTACTGACTGAATGAAAGGAGCTGGCATCTCACTCTCTTTGAATCTTCTTTATCATGCTAAGAGGAGCAGGAAAAAGCAAAAAATTTCAGAATTGCACCTTGCAATGCGGAGAAATTACAGTTTGTGCATTTACAATATTCATTGATTTTTGCCATTGAAAAACATCCAGAAATGATTGAAGCTACTGACTGAATGAAAGGAGCTGGCATCTCACTCTCTTTGAATCTTCTTTATCATGCTAAGAGGAGCAGGAAAAAGCAAAAAATTTCAGAATTGCACCTTGCAATGTGGAGAAATTACTGTTTGTGCATTTACAATATTCATTGATTTTTACCATTGAAAAACGTCCAGAAATGATTGAAGCTACTGACTGAATGAAAGTAGCTGGCATCTCACTCTCTTTGAATCTTCTTTATCATGCTAAGAGGAGCAGGAAAAAGCAAAAAATTTCAGACTTGCACCTTGCAATGCGGAGAAATTACTGTTTGTGCATTTACAATATTCATTGATTTTTGCCATTGAAAAACATCATGTTATTCATATACCAGAAATGTTTGAAGCTACTGACTGAATGAAAGGAGCTGGCATCTCACTCTCTTTGAATCTTCTTTATCATGCTAAGAGGAGCAGGAAAAAGCAAAAAATTTCAGAATTGCACCTTGCAATGCGGAGAAATTACTGTTTGTGCATTTACAATATTCATTGATTTTTGCCATTGAAAAACATCATGTTATTCATATACCAGAAATGTTTGAAGCTACTGACTGAATGAAAGGAGCTGGCATCTCACTCTCTTTGAATCTTCTTTATCATGCTAAGAGGAGCAGGAAAAAGCAAAAAATTTCAGAATTGCACCTTGCAATGTGGAGAAATTACTGTTTGTGCATTTACAATATTCATTGATTTTTACCATTGAAAAACGTCCAGAAATGATTGAAGCTACTGACTGAATGAAAGTAGCTGGCATCTCACTCTCTTTGAATCTTCTTTATCATGCTAAGAGGAGCAGGAAAAAGCAAAAAATTTCAGAATTGCACCTTGCAATGCGGAGAAATTACTGTTTGTGCATTTACAATATTCATTGATTTTTACCATTGAAAAACGTCCAGAAATGATTGAAGCTACTGACTTAATGAAAGTAGCTGGCATCTCACTCTCTTTGAATCTTCTTTATCATGCTAAGAGGAGCAGGAAAAAGCAAAAAATTTCAGACTTGCACCTTGCAATGCGGAGAAATTACTGTTTGTGCATTTACAATATTCATTGATTTTTGCCATTGAAAAACATCATGTTATTCATATACCAGAAATGTTTGAAGCTACTGACTGAATGAAAGGAGCTGGCATCTCACTCTCTTTGAATCTTCTTTATCATGCTAAGAGGAGCAGGAAAAAGCAAAAAATTTCAGAATTGCACCTTGCAATGCGGAGAAATTACTGTTTGTGCATTTACAATATTCATTGATTTTTGCCATTGAAAAACATCCAGAAATGATTGAAGCTACTGACTGAATGAAAGGAGCTGGCATCTCACTCTCTTTGAATCTTCTTTATCATGCTAAGAGGAGCAGGAAAAAGCAAAAAATTTCAGAATTGCACCTTGCAATGCGGAGAAATTACTGTTTGTGCATTTACAATATTCATTGATTTTTGCCATTGAAAAACATCATGTTATTCATATACCAGAAATGTTTGAAGCTACTGACTGAATGAAAGGAGCTGACATCACACTCTCTTTGAATCTTGTTTATCATGCTAAGAGGAGCAGGAAAAAGCAAAAAATTTCAGAATTGCACCTTGCAATGCGGAGAAATTACTGTTTGTGCATTTACAATATTCATTGATTTTTGCCATTGAAAAACATCCAGAAATGATTGAAGCTACTGACTGAATGAAAGGAGCTGGCATCTCACTCTCTTTGAATCTTCTTTATCATGCTAAGAGGAGCAGGAAAAAGCAAAAAATTTCAGAATTGCACCTTGCAATGCGGAGAAATTACTGTTTGTGCATTTACAATATTCATTGATTTTTGCCATTGAAAAACGTCCAGAAATGATTGAAGGTACTGACTGAATGAAAGGAGCTGGCATCTCACTCTCTTTGAATCTTCTTTATCATGCTAAGAGGAGCAGGAAAAAGCAAAAAATTTCAGAATTGCACCTTGCAATGCGGAGAAATTACTGTTTTGTGCATTTACAATATTCATTGGTTTTTGCCATTGAAAAACGTCCAGAAATGATTGAAGCTACTGACTGAATGAAAGGAGCTGGCATCTCACTCTCTTTGAATCTTCTTTATCATGCTAAGAGGAGCAGGAAAAAGCAAAAAATTTCAGAATTGCACCTTGCAATGCGGAGAAATTACAGTTTGTGCATTTACAATATTCATTGATTTTTGCCATTGAAAAACATCCAGAAATGATTGAAGCTACTGACTGAATGAAAGGAGCTGGCATCTCACTCTCTTTGAATCTTCTTTATCATGCTAAGAGGAGCAGGAAAAAGCAAAAAATTTCAGAATTGCACCTTGCAATGTGGAGAAATTACTGTTTGTGCATTTACAATATTCATTGATTTTTACCATTGAAAAACGTCCAGAAATGATTGAAGCTACTGACTGAATGAAAGTAGCTGGCATCTCACTCTCTTTGAATCTTCTTTATCATGCTAAGAGGAGCAGGAAAAAGCAAAAAATTTCAGACTTGCACCTTGCAATGCGGAGAAATTACTGTTTGTGCATTTACAATATTCATTGATTTTTGCCATTGAAAAACATCATGTTATTCATATACCAGAAATGTTTGAAGCTACTGACTGAATGAAAGGAGCTGGCATCTCACTCTCTTTGAATCTTCTTTATCATGCTAAGAGGAGCAGGAAAAAGCAAAAAATTTCAGAATTGCACCTTGCAATGCGGAGAAATTACTGTTTGTGCATTTACAATATTCATTGATTTTTGCCATTGAAAAACATCATGTTATTCATATACCAGAAATGTTTGAAGCTACTGACTGAATGAAAGGAGCTGGCATCTCACTCTCTTTGAATCTTCTTTATCATGCTAAGAGGAGCAGGAAAAAGCAAAAAATTTCAGAATTGCACCTTGCAATGTGGAGAAATTACTGTTTGTGCATTTACAATATTCATTGATTTTTACCATTGAAAAACGTCCAGAAATGATTGAAGCTACTGACTGAATGAAAGTAGCTGGCATCTCACTCTCTTTGAATCTTCTTTATCATGCTAAGAGGAGCAGGAAAAAGCAAAAAATTTCAGACTTGCACCTTGCAATGCGGAGAAATTACTGTTTGTGCATTTACAATATTCATTGATTTTTGCCATTGAAAAACATCATGTTATTCATATACCAGAAATGTTTGAAGCTACTGACTGAATGAAAGGAGCTGGCATCTCACTCTCTTTGAATCTTCTTTATCATGCTAAGAGGAGCAGGAAAAAGCAAAAAATTTCAGAATTGCACCTTGCAATGCGGAGAAATTACTGTTTGTGCATTTACAATATTCATTGATTTTTGCCATTGAAAAACATCATGTTATTCATATACCAGAAATGATTGAAGCTACTGACTGAATGAAAGGAGCTGGCATCTCACTCTCTTTGAATCTTCTTTATCATGCTAAGAGGAGCAGGAAAAAGCAAAAAATTTCAGAATTGCACCTTGCAATGCGGAGAAATTACTGTTTGTGCATTTACAATATTCATTGATTTTTGCCATTGAAAAACATCATGTTATTCATATACCAGAAATGTTTGAAGCTACTGACTGAATGAAAGGAGCTGACATCACACTCTCTTTGAATCTTGTTTATCATGCTAAGAGGAGCAGGAAAAAGCAAAAAATTTCAGAATTGCACCTTGCAATGCGGAGAAATTACTGTTTGTGCATTTACAATATTCATTGATTTTTGCCATTGAAAAACATCCAGAAATGATTGAAGCTACTGACTGAATGAAAGGAGCTGGCATCTCACTCTCTTTGAATCTTCTTTATCATGCTAAGAGGAGCAGGAAAAAGCAAAAAATTTCAGAATTGCACCTTGCAATGCGGAGAAATTACTGTTTGTGCATTTACAATATTCATTGATTTTTGCCATTGAAAAACGTCCAGAAATGATTGAAGGTACTGACTGAATGAAAGGAGCTGGCATCTCACTCTCTTTGAATCTTCTTTATCATGCTAAGAGGAGCAGGAAAAAGCAAAAAATTTCAGAATTGCACCTTGCAATGCGGAGAAATTACTGTTTTGTGCATTTACAATATTCATTGGTTTTTGCCATTGAAAAACGTCCAGAAATGATTGAAGCTACTGACTGAATGAAAGGAGCTGGCATCTCACTCTCTTTGAATCTTCTTTATCATGCTAAGAGGAGCAGGAAAAAGCAAAAAATTTCAGAATTGCACCTTGCAATGCGGAGAAATTACAGTTTGTGCATTTACAATATTCATTGATTTTTGCCATTGAAAAACATCCAGAAATGATTGAAGCTACTGACTGAATGAAAGGAGCTGGCATCTCACTCTCTTTGAATCTTCTTTATCATGCTAAGAGGAGCAGGAAAAAGCAAAAAATTTCAGAATTGCACCTTGCAATGTGGAGAAATTACTGTTTGTGCATTTACAATATTCATTGATTTTTACCATTGAAAAACGTCCAGAAATGATTGAAGCTACTGACTGAATGAAAGTAGCTGGCATCTCACTCTCTTTGAATCTTCTTTATCATGCTAAGAGGAGCAGGAAAAAGCAAAAAATTTCAGACTTGCACCTTGCAATGCGGAGAAATTACTGTTTGTGCATTTACAATATTCATTGATTTTTGCCATTGAAAAACATCATGTTATTCATATACCAGAAATGTTTGAAGCTACTGACTGAATGAAAGGAGCTGGCATCTCACTCTCTTTGAATCTTCTTTATCATGCTAAGAGGAGCAGGAAAAAGCAAAAAATTTCAGAATTGCACCTTGCAATGCGGAGAAATTACTGTTTGTGCATTTACAATATTCATTGATTTTTGCCATTGAAAAACATCATGTTATTCATATACCAGAAATGTTTGAAGCTACTGACTGAATGAAAGGAGCTGGCATCTCACTCTCTTTGAATCTTCTTTATCATGCTAAGAGGAGCAGGAAAAAGCAAAAAATTTCAGAATTGCACCTTGCAATGTGGAGAAATTACTGTTTGTGCATTTACAATATTCATTGATTTTTACCATTGAAAAACGTCCAGAAATGATTGAAGCTACTGACTGAATGAAAGTAGCTGGCATCTCACTCTCTTTGAATCTTCTTTATCATGCTAAGAGGAGCAGGAAAAAGCAAAAAATTTCAGACTTGCACCTTGCAATGCGGAGAAATTACTGTTTGTGCATTTACAATATTCATTGATTTTTGCCATTGAAAAACATCATGTTATTCATATACCAGAAATGTTTGAAGCTACTGACTGAATGAAAGGAGCTGGCATCTCACTCTCTTTGAATCTTCTTTATCATGCTAAGAGGAGCAGGAAAAAGCAAAAAATTTCAGAATTGCACCTTGCAATGCGGAGAAATTACTGTTTGTGCATTTACAATATTCATTGATTTTTGCCATTGAAAAACATCATGTTATTCATATACCAGAAATGATTGAAGCTACTGACTGAATGAAAGGAGCTGGCATCTCACTCTCTTTGAATCTTCTTTATCATGCTAAGAGGAGCAGGAAAAAGTAAAAAATTTCAGAATTGCACCTTGCAATGCGGAGAAATTAACGTTTGTGCATTTATAATATTCAATGATTTTTGCCATTGAAAAACGTCCAGAAATGATTGAAGCTACTGACTGAACGAAAGGAGCTGGCATCTCACTCTCTTTGAATCTTCTTTATCATGCTAAGAGGAGCAGGAAAAAGCAAAAAATTTCAGAATTGCACCTTGCAATGCGGAGAAATTACTGTTTGTGCATTTACAATATTCATTGATTTTTGCCATTGAAAAACATCCAGAAATGATTGAAGCTACTGACTGAATGAAAGGAGCTGGCATCTCACTCTCTTTGAATCTTCTTTATCATGCTAAGAGGAGCAGGAAAAAGCAAAAAATTTCAGAATTGCACCTTGCAATGCGGAGAAATTACTGTTTGTGCATTTACAATATTCATTGATTTTTGCCATTGAAAAACATCATGTTATTCATATACCAGAAATGTTTGAAGCTACTGACTGAATGAAAGGAGCTGACATCTCACTCTCTTTGAATCTTCTTTATCATGCTAAGAGGAGCAGGAAAAAGCAAAAAATTTCAGAATTGCACCTTGCAATGCGGAGAAATTACTGTTTGTGCATTTACAATATTCATTGATTTTTGCCATTGAAAAACATCATGTTATTCATATACCAGAAATGTTTGAAGCTACTGACTGAATGAAAGGAGCTGACATCTCACTCTCTTTGAATCTTCTTTATCATGCTAAGAGGAGCAGGAAAAAGCAAAAAATTTCAGAATTGCACCTTGCAATGCGGAGAAATTACTGTTTGTGCATTTACAATATTCATTGATTTTTGCCATTGAAAAACATCATGTTATTCATGTACCAGAAATGTTTGAAGCTACTGACTGAATGAAAGGAGCTGACATCTCACTCTCTTTGAATCTTCTTTATCATGCTAAGAGGAGCAGGAAAAAGCAAAAAATTTCAGAATTGCACCTTGCAATGCGGAGAAATTACTGTTTGTGCATTTACAATATTCATTGATTTTTGCCATTGAAAAACGTCCAGAAATGATTGAAGGTACTGACTGAATGAAAGGAGCTGGCATCTCACTCTCTTTGAATCTTCTTTATCATGCTAAGAGGAGCAGGAAAAAGCAAAAAATTTCAGAATTGCACCTTGCAATGCGGAGAAATTACTGTTTGTGCATTTACAATATTCATTGGTTTTTGCCATTGAAAAACGTCCAGAAATGATTGAAGCTACTGACTGAATGAAAGGAGCTGGCATCTCACTCTCTTTGAATCTTCTTTATCATGCTAATAGGAGCAGGAAAAAGCAAAAAATTTCAGAATTGCACCTTGCAATGCGGAGAAATTACAGTTTGTGCATTTACAATATTCATTGATTTTTGCCATTGAAAAACATCCAGAAATGATTGAAGCTACTGACTGAATGAAAGGAGCTGGCATCTCACTCTCTTTGAATCTTCTTTATCATGCTAAGAGGAGCAGGAAAAAGCAAAAAATTTCAGAATTGCACCTTGCAATGCGGAGAAATTACTGTTTGTGCATTTACAATATTCATTGATTTTTGCCATTGAAAAACATCATGTTATTCATATACCAGAAATGTTTGAAGCTACTGACTGAATGAAAGGAGCTGGCATCTCACTCTCTTTGAATCTTCTTTATCATGCTAAGAGGAGCAGGAAAAAGCAAAAAATTTCAGAATTGCACCTTGCAATGTGGAGAAATTACTGTTTGTGCATTTACAATATTCATTGATTTTTACCATTGAAAAACGTCCAGAAATGATTGAAGCTACTGACTGAATGAAAGTAGCTGGCATCTCACTCTCTTTGAATCTTCTTTATCATGCTAAGAGGAGCAGGAAAAAGCAAAAAATTTCAGACTTGCACCTTGCAATGCGGAGAAATTACTGTTTGTGCATTTACAATATTCATTGATTTTTGCCATTGAAAAACATCATGTTATTCATATACCAGAAATGTTTGAAGCTACTGACTGAATGAAAGGAGCTGGCATCTCACTCTCTTTGAATCTTCTTTATCATGCTAAGAGGAGCAGGAAAAAGCAAAAAATTTCAGAATTGCACCTTGCAATGCGGAGAAATTACTGTTTGTGCATTTACAATATTCATTGATTTTTGCCATTGAAAAACATCCAGAAATGATTGAAGCTACTGACTGAATGAAAGGAGCTGGCATCTCACTCTCTTTGAATCTTCTTTATCATGCTAAGAGGAGCAGGAAAAAGCAAAAAATTTCAGAATTGCACCTTGCAATGCGGAGAAATTACTGTTTGTGCATTTACAATATTCATTGATTTTTGCCATTGAAAAACATCATGTTATTCATATACCAGAAATGTTTGAAGCTACTGACTGAATGAAAGGAGCTGACATCTCACTCTCTTTGAATCTTCTTTATCATGCTAAGAGGAGCAGGAGAAAGCAAAAAATTTCAGAATTGCACCTTGCAATGCGGAGAAATTACTGTTTGTGCATTTACAATATTCATTGATTTTTGCCATTGAAAAACATCCAGAAATGATTGAAGCTACTGACTGAATGAAAGGAGCTGGCATCTCACTCTTTTTGAATCTTCTTTATCATGCTAAGAGGAGCAGGAAAAAGCAAAAAATTTCAGAATTGCACCTTGCAATGCGGAGAAATTACTGTTTGTGCATTTACAATATTCATTGATTTTTGCCATTGAAAAACATCATGTTATTCATATACCAGAAATGTTTGAAGCTACTGACTGAATGAAAGGAGCTGGCATCTCACTCTCTTTGAATCTTCTTTATCATGCTAAGAGGAGCAGGAAAAAGCAAAAAATTTCAGAATTGCACCTTGCAATGCGGAGAAATTACTGTTTGTGCATTTACAATATTCATTGATTTTTGCCATTGAAAAACATCATGTTATTCATATACCAGAAATGTTTGAAGCTACTGACTGAATGAAAGGAGCTGGCATCTCACTCTCTTTGAATCTTCTTTATCATGCTAAGAGGAGCAGGAAAAAGCAAAAAATTTCAGAATTGCACCTTGCAATGTGGAGAAATTACTGTTTGTGCATTTACAATATTCATTGATTTTTACCATTGAAAAACGTCCAGAAATGATTGAAGCTACTGACTGAATGAAAGTAACTGGCATCTCACTCTCTTTGAATCTTCTTTATCATGCTAAGAGGAGCAGGAAAAAGCAAAAAATTTCAGACTTGCACCTTGCAATGCGGAGAAATTACTGTTTGTGCATTTACAATATTCATTGATTTTTGCCATTGAAAAACATCATGTTATTCATATACCAGAAATGTTTGAAGCTACTGACTGAGTGAAAGGAGCTGGCATCTCACTCTCTTTGAATCTTCTTTATCATGCTAAGAGGAGCAGGAAAAAGCAAAAAATTTCAGAATTGCACCTTGCAATGCGGAGAAATTACTGTTTGTGCATTTACAATATTCATTGATTTTTGCCATTGAAAAACGTCCAGAAATGATTGAAGCTACTGACTGAATGAAAGGAGCTGGCATCTCACTCTCTTTGAATCTTCTTTATCATGCTAAGAGGAGCAGGAAAAAGCAAAAAATTTCAGAATTGCACCTTGCAATGCGGAGAAATTACAGTTTGTGCATTTACAATATTCATTGATTTTTGCCATTGAAAAACATCCAGAAATGATTGAAGCTACTGACTGAATGAAAGGAGCTGGCATCTCACTCTCTTTGAATCTGCTTTATCATGCTAAGAGGAGCAGGAAAAAGCAAAAAATTTCAGAATTGCACCTTGCAATGCGGAGAAATTACTGTTTGTGCATTTACAATATTCATTGATTTTTGCCATTGAAAAACATCATGTTATTCATATACCAGAAATGTTTGAAGCTACTGACTGAATGAAAGGAGCTGGCATCTCACTCTCTTTGAATCTTCTTTATCATGCTAAGAGGAGCAGGAAAAAGCAAAAAATTTCAGAATTGCACCTTGCAATGTGGAGAAATTACTGTTTGTGCATTTACAATATTCATTGATTTTTACCATTGAAAAACGTCCAGAAATGATTGAAGCTACTGACTGAATGAAAGTAGCTGGCATCTCACTCTCTTTGAATCTTCTTTATCATGCTAAGAGGAGCAGGAAAAAGCAAAAAATTTCAGACTTGCACCTTGCAATGCGGAGAAATTACTGTTTGTGCATTTACAATATTCATTGATTTTTGCCATTGAAAAACATCATGTTATTCATATACCAGAAATGTTTGAAGCTACTGACTGAATGAAAGGAGCTGGCATCTCACTCTCTTTGAATCTTCTTTATCATGCTAAGAGGAGCAGGAAAAAGCAAAAAATTTCAGAATTGCACCTTGCAATGCGGAGAAATTACTGTTTGTGCATTTACAATATTCATTGATTTTTGCCATTGAAAAACATCATGTTATTCATATACCAGAAATGTTTGAAGCTACTGACTGAATGAAAGGAGCTGGCATCTCACTCTCTTTGAATCTTCTTTATCATGCTAAGAGGAGCAGGAAAAAGCAAAAAATTTCAGAATTGCACCTTGCAATGCGGAGAAATTACTGTTTGTGCTTTTACAATATTCATTGATTTTTGCCATTGAAAAACGTCCAGAAATGATTGAAGCTACTGACTGAATGAAAGGAGCTGGCATCTCACTCTCTTTGAATCTTCTTTATCATGCTAAGAGGAGCAGGAAAAATCAAAAAATTTCAGAATTGCACCGTGCAATGTTGAGATATTACTGTTTGTGCATTTACAATATTCATTGATTTTTGCCATTGAAAAACATGTTTTTCATATACCAGAAATGTTTGAAGCTACTGACTGAATGAAAGGAGCTGGCATCTCACTCTCTTTGAATCTTCTTTATCATGCTAGGATTAGCAGGAAAAAGCAAAAAATTTCAGAATTGCACCTTGCAATGTGGAGTTATTACTGTTTGTGCATTTACAATATTCATTGATTTTTGCCATTGAAAAACATGTTTTTCATATACCAGAAATGTTTGAAGCTACTGACTGAATGAAAGGAGCTGGCATCTCACTCTCTTTGAATCTTCTTTATCATGCTAGGATTAACAGGAAAAAGCTAAAAATTTCATAATTGCACCGTGCAATGTGGAGATATTACTGTTTGTGCATTTACAATATTCATTGATTTTTGCCATTGAAAAACATGTTTTTCATATACCAGAAATGTTTGAAGCTACTGACTGAATGAAAGGAGCTGGCATCTCACTCTCTTTGAATCTTCTTTATCATGCTAGGATTAGCAGGAAAAAGCAAAAAATTTCAGAATTGCACCTTGCAATGTGGAGATATTACTGTTTGTGCATTTACAATATTCATTGATTTTTGCCATTGAAAAACATGTTTTTCATATACCAGAAATGTTTAAAGCTACTGACTGAATGAAAGGAGCTGGCATCTCACTCTCTTTGAATCTTCTTTATCATGCTAGGATTAACAGGAAAAAGCTAAAAATTTCAGAATTGCACCGTGCAATGTGGAGATATTACTGTTTGTGCATTTACAATATTCATTGATTTTTGCCATTGAAAAACATGTTTTTCATATACCAGAAATGTTTGAAGCTACTGACTGAATGAAAGGAGCTGGCATCTCACTCTCTTTGAATCTTCTTTATCATGCTAGGATTAGCAGGAAAAAGCAAAAAATTTCAGAATTGCACCTTGCAATGTGGAGATATTACTGTTTGTGCATTTACAATATTCATTGATTTTTGCCATTGAAAAACATGTTTTTCATATACCAGAAATGTTTGAAGCTACTGACTGAATGAAAGGAGCTGGCATCTCACTCTCTTTGAATCTTCTTTATCATGCTAGGATTAACAGGAAAAAGCTAAAAATTTCAGAATTGCACCGTGCAATGTGGAGATATTACTGTTTGTGCATTTACAATATTCATTGATTTTTGCCATTGAAAAACATGTTTTTCATATACCAGAAATGTTTGAAGCTACTGACTGAATGAAAGGAGCTGGCATCTCACTCTCTTTGAATCTTCTTTATCATGCTAAGAGGAGCAGGAAAAAGCAAAAAATTTCAGAATTGCACCTTGCAATGCGGAGAAATTACTGTTTGTGCATTTACAATATTCATTGATTTTTGCCATTGAAAAACATCCAGAAATGATTGAAGCTACTGACTGAATGAAAGGAGCTGGCATCTCACTCTCTTTGAATCTTCTTTATCATGCTAAGAGGAGCAGGAAAAAGCAAAAAATTTCAGAATTGCACCTTGCAATGCGGAGAAATTACTGTTTGTGCATTTACAATATTCATTGATTTTTGCCATTGAAAAACGTCCAGAAATGATTGAAGCTACTGACTGAATGAAAGGAGCTGGCATCTCAGTCTCTTTGAATCTTCTTTATCATGCTAAGAGGAGCAGGAAAAAGCAAAAAATTTCAGAATTGCACCTTGCAATGCGGAGAAATTACTGTTTGTGCATCTACAATATTCATTGATTTTTGCCGTTGAAAAACGTCCAGAAATGATTGAAGCTACTGACTGAATGAAAGGAGCTGGCATCTCACTCTCTTTGAGTCTTCTTTACCATGCTAAGAGGAGCAGGAAAAAGCAAAAAATTTCAGAATTGCACCTTGCAATGCGGAGAAATTACTGTTTGTGCATTTACAATATTCATTGATTTTTGCCATTGAAAAACATGTTTTTCATATACCAGAAATGTTTGAAGCTACTGACTGAATGAAAGGAGCTGGCATCTCACTCTCTTTGAATCTTCTTTATCATGCTAAGAGGAGCAGGAAAAATCAAAAAATTTCAGAATTGCACCGTGCAATGTTGAGATATTACTGTTTGTGCATTTACAATATTCATTGATTTTTGCCATTGAAAAACATGTTTTTCATATACCAGAAATGTTTGAAGCTACTGACTGAATGAAAGGAGCTGGCATCTCACTCTCTTTGAATCTTCTTTATCATGCTAGGATTAGCAGGAAAAAGCAAAAAATTTCAGAATTGCACCTTGCAATGTGGAGTTATTACTGTTTGTGCATTTACAATATTCATTGATTTTTGCCATTGAAAAACATGTTTTTCATATACCAGAAATGTTTGAAGCTACTGACTGAATGAAAGGAGCTGGCATCTCACTCTCTTTGAATCTTCTTTATCATGCTAGGATTAACAGGAAAAAGCTAAAAATTTCATAATTGCACCGTGCAATGTGGAGATATTACTGTTTGTGCATTTACAATATTCATTGATTTTTGCCATTGAAAAACATGTTTTTCATATACCAGAAATGTTTGAAGCTACTGACTGAATGAAAGGAGCTGGCATCTCACTCTCTTTGAATCTTCTTTATCATGCTAGGATTAGCAGGAAAAAGCAAAAAATTTCAGAATTGCACCTTGCAATGTGGAGATATTACTGTTTGTGCATTTACAATATTCATTGATTTTTGCCATTGAAAAACATGTTTTTCATATACCAGAAATGTTTAAAGCTACTGACTGAATGAAAGGAGCTGGCATCTCACTCTCTTTGAATCTTCTTTATCATGCTAGGATTAACAGGAAAAAGCTAAAAATTTCATAATTGCACCGTGCAATGTGGAGATATTACTGTTTGTGCATTTACAATATTCATTGATTTTTGCCATTGAAAAACATGTTTTTCATATACCAGAAATGTTTGAAGCTACTGACTGAATGAAAGGAGCTGGCATCTCACTCTCTTTGAATCTTCTTTATCATGCTAGGATTAGCAGGAAAAAGCAAAAAATTTCAGAATTGCACCTTGCAATGTGGAGATATTACTGTTTGTGCATTTACAATATTCATTGATTTTTGCCATTGAAAAACATGTTTTTCATATACCAGAAATGTTTGAAGCTACTGACTGAATGAAAGGAGCTGGCATCTCACTCTCTTTGAATCTTCTTTATCATGCTAGGATTAACAGGAAAAAGCTAAAAATTTCAGAATTGCACCTTGCAATGTGGAGATATTACTGTTTGTGCATTTACAATATTCATTGATTTTTGCCATTGAAAAACATGTTTTTCATATACCAGAAATGTTTGAAGCTACTGACTGAATGAAAGGAGCTGGCATCTCACTCTCTTTGAATCTTCTTTATCATGCTAAGAGGAGCAGGAAAAAGCAAAAAATTTCAGAATTGCACCTTGCAATGCGGAGAAATTACTGTTTGTGCATTTACAATATTCATTGATTTTTGCCATTGAAAAACATCCAGAAATGATTGAAGCTACTGACTGAATGAAAGGAGCTGGCATCTCACTCTCTTTGAATCTTCTTTATCATGCTAAGAGGAGCAGGAAAAAGCAAAAAATTTCAGAATTGCACCTTGCAATGCGGAGAAATTACTGTTTGTGCATTTACAATATTCATTGATTTTTGCCATTGAAAAACGTCCAGAAATGATTGAAGCTACTGACTGAATGAAAGGAGCTGGCATCTCAGTCTCTTTGAATCTTCTTTATCATGCTAAGAGGAGCAGGAAAAAGCAAAAAATTTCAGAATTGCACCTTGCAATGCGGAGAAATTACTGTTTGTGCATCTACAATATTCATTGATTTTTGCCGTTGAAAAACGTCCAGAAATGATTGAAGCTACTGACTGAATGAAAGGAGCTGGCATCTCACTCTCTTTGAGTCTTCTTTACCATGCTAAGAGGAGCAGGAAAAAGCAAAAAATTTCAGAATTGCACCTTGCAATGCGGAGAAATTACTGTTTGTGCATTTACAATATTCATTGATTTTTGCCATTGAAAAACGTCCAGAAATGATTGAAGCTACTGACTGAATGAAAGGAGCTGGCATCTCACTCTCTTTGAATCTTCTTTATCATGCTAAGAGGAGCAGGAAAAAGCAAAAAATTTCAGAATTGCACCTTGCAATGCGGAGAAATTACTGTTTGTGCATTTACAATATTCATTGATTTTTGCCATTGAAAAACCATGTTATTCATATACCAGAAATGATTGAAGCTACTGACTGAATGAAAGGAGCTGGCATATCACTCTCTTTGAATCTTCTTTATCATGCTAAGAGGAGCAGGAAAAAGCAAAAAATTTCAGAATTGCACCTTGCAATGCGGAGAAATTACTGTTTGTGCATTTACAATATTCATTGATTTTTGCCATTGAAAAACGTCCAGAAATGATTGAAGCTACTGACTGAATGAAAGGAGCTGGCATCTCACTCTCTGAATCTTCTTTATCATGCTAAGAGGAGCAGGAAAAAGCAAAAATTTCAGAATTGCACCTTGCAATGCGGAGAAATTACTGTTTGTGCATTTACAATATTCATTGATTTTTGCCATTGAAAAACATCATGTTATTCATATACCAGAAATGTTTGAAGCTACTGACTGAATGAAAGGAGCTGGCATCTCACTCTCTTTGAATCTTCTTTATCATGCTAGGATTAGCAGGAAAAAGCAAAAAATTTCAGAATTGCACCTTGCAATGTGGAGATATTACTGTTTGTGCATTTACAATATTCATTGATTTTTGCCATTGAAAAACATGTTTTTCATATACCAGAAATGTTTGAAGCTACTGACTGAATGAAAGGAGCTGGCATCTCACTCTCTTTGAATCTTCTTTATCATGCTAGGATTAACAGGAAAAAGCTAAAAATTTCAGAATTGCACCGTGCAATGTGGAGATATTACTGTTTGTGCATTTACAATATTCATTGATTTTTGCCATTGAAAAACGTCCAGAAATGATTGAAGCTACTGACTGAATGAAAGGAGCTGGCATCTCACTCTCTTTGAGTCTTCTTTACCATGCTAAGAGGAGCAGGAAAAAGCAAAAAATTTCAGAATTGCACCTTGCAATGCGGAGAAATTACTGTTTGTGCATCTACAATATTCATTGATTTTTGCCATTGAAAAACGTCCAGAAATGATTGAAGCTACTGACTGAATGAAAGGAGCTGGCATCTCACTCTCTTTGAATCTTCTTTATCATGCTAAGAGGAGCAGGAAAAAGCAAAAAATTTCAGAATTGCACCTTGCAATGTGGAGATATTACTGTTTGTGCATTTACAATATTCATTGATTTTTGCCATTGAAAAACATGTTTTTCATATACCAGAAATGTTTGAAGCTACTGACTGAATGAAAGGAGCTGGCATCTCACTCTCTTTGAATCTTCTTTATCATGCTAGGATTAACAGGAAAAAGCAAAAAATTTCAGAATTGCACCTTGCAATGTGGAGATATTACTGTTTGTGCATTTACAATATTCATTGATTTTTGCCATTGAAAAACGTTTTTCATATACCAGAAATGTTTGAAGCTACTGACTGAATGAAAGGAGCTGGCATCTCACTCTCTTTGAATCTTCTTTATCATGCTAGGATTAACAGGAAAAAGCTAAAAATTTCAGAATTGCACCGTGCAATGTTGAGATATTACTGTTTGTGCATTTACAATATTCATTGATTTTTGCCATTGAAAAACATGTTTTTCATATACCAGAAATGTTTGAAGCTACTGACTGAATGAAAGGAGCTGGCATCTCACTCTCTTTGAATCTTCTTTATCATGCTAGGATTAGCAGGAAAAAGCAAAAAATTTCAGAATTGCACCTTGCAATGTGGAGTTATTACTGTTTGTGCATTTACAATATTCATTGATTTTTGCCATTGAAAAACATGTTTTTCATATACCAGAAATGTTTGAAGCTACTGACTGAATGAAAGGAGCTGGCATCTCACTCTCTTTGAATCTTCTTTATCATGCTAGGATTAACAGGAAAAAGCTAAAAATTTCATAATTGCACCGTGCAATGTGGAGATATTACTGTTTGTGCATTTACAATATTCATTGATTTTTGCCATTGAAAAACATGTTTTTCATATACCAGAAATGTTTGAAGCTACTGACTGAATGAAAGGAGCTGGCATCTCACTCTCTTTGAATCTTCTTTATCATGCTAGGATTAGCAGGAAAAAGCAAAAAATTTCAGAATTGCACCTTGCAATGTGGAGATATTACTGTTTGTGCATTTACAATATTCATTGATTTTTGCCATTGAAAAACATGTTTTTCATATACCAGAAATGTTTGAAGCTACTGACTGAATGAAAGGAGCTGGCATCTCACTCTCTTTGAATCTTCTTTATCATGCTAGGATTAACAGGAAAAAGCTAAAAATTTCAGAATTGCACCGTGCAATGTGGAGATATTACTGTTTGTGCATTTACAATATTCATTGATTTTTGCCATTGAAAAACATGTTTTTCATATACCAGAAATGTTTGAAGCTACTGACTGAATGAAAGGAGCTGGCATCTCACTCTCTTTGAATCTTCTTTATCATGCTAGGATTAGCAGGAAAAAGCAAAAAATTTCAGAATTGCACCTTGCAATGTGGAGAAATTACTGTTTGTGCATTTACAATATTCATTGATTTTTGCCATTGAAAAACATGTTTTTCATATACCAGAAATGTTTGAAGCTACTGACTGAATGAAAGGAGCTGGCATCTCACTCTCTTTGAATCTTCTTTATCATGCTAGGATTAACAGGAAAAAGCTAAAAATTTCAGAATTGCACCGTGCAATGTGGAGATATTACTGTTTGTGCATTTACAATATTCATTGATTTTTGCCATTGAAAAACATGTTTTTCATATACCAGAAATGTTTGAAGCTACTGACTGAATGAAAGGAGCTGGCATCTCACTCTCTTTGAATCTTCTTTATCATGCTAAGAGGAGCAGGAAAAAGCAAAAAATTTCAGAATTGCACCTTGCAATGCGGAGAAATTACTGTTTGTGCATTTACAATATTCATTGATTTTTGCCATTGAAAAACATCCAGAAATGATTGAAGCTACTGACTGAATGAAAGGAGCTGGCATCTCACTCTCTTTGAATCTTCTTTATCATGCTAAGAGGAGCAGGAAAAAGCAAAAAATTTCAGAATTGCACCTTGCAATGCGGAGAAATTACTGTTTGTGCATTTACAATATTCATTGATTTTTGCCATTGAAAAACGTCCAGAAATGATTGAAGCTACTGACTGAATGAAAGGAGCTGGCATCTCAGTCTCTTTGAATCTTCTTTATCATGCTAAGAGGAGCAGGAAAAAGCAAAAAATTTCAGAATTGCACCTTGCAATGCGGAGAAATTACTGTTTGTGCATCTACAATATTCATTGATTTTTGCCGTTGAAAAACGTCCAGAAATGATTGAAGCTACTGACTGAATGAAAGGAGCTGGCATCTCACTCTCTTTGAGTCTTCTTTACCATGCTAAGAGGAGCAGGAAAAAGCAAAAAATTTCAGAATTGCACCTTGCAATGCGGAGAAATTACTGTTTGTGCATTTACAATATTCATTGATTTTTGCCATTGAAAAACGTCCAGAAATGATTGAAGCTACTGACTGAATGAAAGGAGCTGGCATCTCACTCTCTTTGAATCTTCTTTATCATGCTAAGAGGAGCAGGAAAAAGCAAAAAATTTCAGAATTGCACCTTGCAATGCGGAGAAATTACTGTTTGTGCATTTACAATATTCATTGATTTTTGCCATTGAAAAACATCATGTTATTCATATACCAGAAATGATTGAAGCTACTGACTGAATGAAAGGAGCTGGCATATCACTCTCTTTGAATCTTCTTTATCATGCTAAGAGGAGCAGGAAAAAGCAAAAAATTTCAGAATTGCACCTTGCAATGCGGAGAAATTACTGTTTGTGCATTTACAATATTCATTGATTTTTGCCATTGAAAAACGTCCAGAAATGATTGAAGCTACTGACTGAATGAAAGGAGCTGGCATCTCACTCTCTGAATCTTCTTTATCATGCTAAGAGGAGCAGGAAAAAGCAAAAATTTCAGAATTGCACCTTGCAATGCGGAGAAATTACTGTTTGTGCATTTACAATATTCATTGATTTTTGCCATTGAAAAACATCATGTTATTCATATACCAGAAATGTTTGAAGCTACTGACTGAATGAAAGGAGCTGGCATCTCACTCTCTTTGAATCTTCTTTATCATGCTAGGATTAGCAGGAAAAAGCAAAAAATTTCAGAATTGCACCTTGCAATGTGGAGATATTACTGTTTGTGCATTTACAATATTCATTGATTTTTGCCATTGAAAAACATGTTTTTCATATACCAGAAATGTTTGAAGCTACTGACTGAATGAAAGGAGCTGGCATCTCACTCTCTTTGAATCTTCTTTATCATGCTAGGATTAACAGGAAAAAGCTAAAAATTTCAGAATTGCACCGTGCAATGTGGAGATATTACTGTTTGTGCATTTACAATATTCATTGATTTTTGCCATTGAAAAACGTCCAGAAATGATTGAAGCTACTGACTGAATGAAAGGAGCTGGCATCTCAGTCTCTTTGAATCTTCTTTATCATGCTAAGAGGAGCAGGAAAAAGCAAAAAATTTCAGAATTGCACCTTGCAATGCGGAGAAATTACTGTTTGTGCATCTACAATATTCATTGATTTTTGCCGTTGAAAAACGTCCAGAAATGATTGAAGCTACTGACTGAATGAAAGGAGCTGGCATCTCACTCTCTTTGAGTCTTCTTTACCATGCTAAGAGGAGCAGGAAAAAGCAAAAAATTTCAGAATTGCACCTTGCAATGCGGAGAAATTACTGTTTGTGCATTTACAATATTCATTGATTTTTGCCATTGAAAAACGTCCAGAAATGATTGAAGCTACTGACTGAATGAAAGGAGCTGGCATCTCACTCTCTTTGAATCTTCTTTATCATGCTAAGAGGAGCAGGAAAAAGCAAAAAATTTCAGAATTGCACCTTGCAATGTGGAGATATTACTGTTTGTGCATTTACAATATTCATTGATTTTTGCCATTGAAAAACATGTTTTTCATATACCAGAAATGTTTGAAGCTACTGACTGAATGAAAGGAGCTGGCATCTCACTCTCTTTGAATCTTCTTTATCATGCTAGGATTAACAGGAAAAAGCAAAAAATTTCAGAATTGCACCTTGCAATGTGGAGATATTACTGTTTGTGCATTTACAATATTCATTGATTTTTGCCATTGAAAAACGTTTTTCATATACCAGAAATGTTTGAAGCTACTGACTGAATGAAAGGAGCTGGCATCTCACTCTCTTTGAATCTTCTTTATCATGCTAGGATTAACAGGAAAAAGCTAAAAATTTCAGAATTGCACCGTGCAATGTTGAGATATTACTGTTTGTGCATTTACAATATTCATTGATTTTTGCCATTGAAAAACATGTTTTTCATATACCAGAAATGTTTGAAGCTACTGACTGAATGAAAGGAGCTGGCATCTCACTCTCTTTGAATCTTCTTTATCATGCTAGGATTAGCAGGAAAAAGCAAAAAATTTCAGAATTGCACCTTGCAATGTGGAGTTATTACTGTTTGTGCATTTACAATATTCATTGATTTTTGCCATTGAAAAACATGTTTTTCATATACCAGAAATGTTTGAAGCTACTGACTGAATGAAAGGAGCTGGCATCTCACTCTCTTTGAATCTTCTTTATCATGCTAGGATTAACAGGAAAAAGCTAAAAATTTCATAATTGCACCGTGCAATGTGGAGATATTACTGTTTGTGCATTTACAATATTCATTGATTTTTGCCATTGAAAAACATGTTTTTCATATACCAGAAATGTTTGAAGCTACTGACTGAATGAAAGGAGCTGGCATCTCACTCTCTTTGAATCTTCTTTATCATGCTAGGATTAGCAGGAAAAAGCAAAAAATTTCAGAATTGCACCTTGCAATGTGGAGATATTACTGTTTGTGCATTTACAATATTCATTGATTTTTGCCATTGAAAAACATGTTTTTCATATACCAGAAATGTTTGAAGCTACTGACTGAATGAAAGGAGCTGGCATCTCACTCTCTTTGAATCTTCTTTATCATGCTAGGATTAACAGGAAAAAGCTAAAAATTTCAGAATTGCACCGTGCAATGTGGAGATATTACTGTTTGTGCATTTACAATATTCATTGATTTTTGCCATTGAAAAACATGTTTTTCATATACCAGAAATGTTTGAAGCTACTGACTGAATGAAAGGAGCTGGCATCTCACTCTCTTTGAATCTTCTTTATCATGCTAGGATTAGCAGGAAAAAGCAAAAAATTTCAGAATTGCACCTTGCAATGTGGAGATATTACTGTTTGTGCATTTACAATATTCATTGATTTTTGCCATTGAAAAACATGTTTTTCATATACCAGAAATGTTTGAAGCTACTGACTGAATGAAAGGAGCTGGCATCTCACTCTCTTTGAATCTTCTTTATCATGCTAGGATTAACAGGAAAAAGCTAAAAATTTCAGAATTGCACCGTGCAATGTGGAGATATTACTGTTTGTGCATTTACAATATTCATTGATTTTTGCCATTGAAAAACATGTTTTTCATATACCAGAAATGTTTGAAGCTACTGACTGAATGAAAGGAGCTGGCATCTCACTCTCTTTGAATCTTCTTTATCATGCTAAGAGGAGCAGGAAAAAGCAAAAAATTTCAGAATTGCACCTTGCAATGCGGAGAAATTACTGTTTGTGCATTTACAATATTCATTGATTTTTGCCATTGAAAAACATCCAGAAATGATTGAAGCTACTGACTGAATGAAAGGAGCTGGCATCTCACTCTCTTTGAATCTTCTTTATCATGCTAAGAGGAGCAGGAAAAAGCAAAAAATTTCAGAATTGCACCTTGCAATGCGGAGAAATTACTGTTTGTGCATTTACAATATTCATTGATTTTTGCCATTGAAAAACGTCCAGAAATGATTGAAGCTACTGACTGAATGAAAGGAGCTGGCATCTCAGTATCTTTGAATCTTCTTTATCATGCTAAGAGGAGCAGGAAAAAGCAAAAAATTTCAGAATTGCACCTTGCAATGCGGAGAAATTACTGTTTGTGCATCTACAATATTCATTGATTTTTGCCGTTGAAAAACGTCCAGAAATGATTGAAGCTACTGACTGAATGAAAGGAGCTGGCATCTCACTCTCTTTGAGTCTTCTTTACCATGCTAAGAGGAGCAGGAAAAAGCAAAAAATTTCAGAATTGCACCTTGCAATGCGGAGAAATTACTGTTTGTGCATTTACAATATTCATTGATTTTTGCCATTGAAAAACGTCCAGAAATGATTGAAGCTACTGACTGAATGAAAGGAGCTGGCATCTCACTCTCTTTGAATCTTCTTTATCATGCTAAGAGGAGCAGGAAAAAGCAAAAAATTTCAGAATTGCACCTTGCAATGCGGAGAAATTACTGTTTGTGCATTTACAATATTCATTGATTTTTGCCATTGAAAAACATCATGTTATTCATATACCAGAAATGATTGAAGCTACTGACTGAATGAAAGGAGCTGGCATATCACTCTCTTTGAATCTTCTTTATCATGCTAAGAGGAGCAGGAAAAAGCAAAAAATTTCAGAATTGCACCTTGCAATGCGGAGAAATTACTGTTTGTGCATTTACAATATTCATTGATTTTTGCCATTGAAAAACGTCCAGAAATGATTGAAGCTACTGACTGAATGAAAGGAGCTGGCATCTCACTCTCTGAATCTTCTTTATCATGCTAAGAGGAGCAGGAAAAAGCAAAACATTTCAGAATTGCACCTTGCAATGCGGAGAAATTACTGTTTGTGCATTTACAATATTCATTGATTTTTGCCATTGAAAAACGTCCAGAAATGATTGAAGCTACTGACTGAATGAAAGGAGCTCTCATCTCACTCTCTTTGAATCTTCTTTATCATGCTAAGAGGAGCAGGAAAAAGCAAAAAATTTCAGAATTGCACCTTGCAATGCGGAGAAATTACTGTTTGTGCATTTACAATATTCATTGATTTTTGCCATTGAAAAACATCATGTTATTCATATACCAGAAATGTTTGAAGCTACTGACTGAATGAAAGGAGCTGGCATCTCACTCTCTTTGAATCTTCTTTATCATGCTAAGAGGAGCAGGAAAAAGCAAAAAATTTCAGAATTGCACCTTCAATGCGGAGAAATTACTGTTTGTGCATTTACAATATTCATTGATTTTTGCCATTGAAAAACGTCCAGAAATGATTGAAGCTACTGACTGAATGAAAGGAGCTGGCATCTCACTCTCTTTGAATCTTCTTTATCATGCTAAGAGGAGCAGGAAAAAGCAAAAAATTTCAGAATTGCACCTTGCAATGCGGAGATATTACTGTTTGTGCATTTACAATATTCATTAATTTTTGCCATTGAAAAACATCATGTTATTCATATACCAGAAATGATTGAAGCTACTGACTGAATGAAAGGAGCTGGCATCTCACTCTCTTTGAATCTTCTTTATCATGCTAAGAGGAGCAGGAAAAAGCAAAAAATTTCAGAATTGCACCTTGCAATGCGGAGAAATTTCTGTTTGTGCATTTACAATATTCATTGATTTTTGCCATTGAAAAACATCATGTTATTCATATACCAGAAATGTTTGAAGCTACTGACTGAATGAAAGGAGCTGGCATCTCACTCTCTTTGAATCTTCTTTATCATACTAAGAGGAGCAGGAAAAAGCAAAAAATTTCAGAATTGCACCTTGCAATGCGGAGAAATTACTGTTTGTGCATTTACAATATTCATTGATTTTTGCCATTGAAAAACATCATGTTATTCATATACCAGAAATGATTGAAGCTACTGACTGAATGAAAGGAGCTGGCATATCACTCTCTTTGAATCTTCTTTATCATGCTAAGAGGAGCAGGAAAAAGCAAAAAATTTCAGAATTGCACCTTGCAATGCGGAGAAATTACTGTTTGTGCATTTACAATATTCATTGATTTTTGCCATTGAAAAACGTCCAGAAATGATTGAAGCTACTGACTGAATGAAAGGAGCTGGCATCTCACTCTCTGAATCTTCTTTATCATGCTAAGAGGAGCAGGAAAAAGCAAAACATTTCAGAATTGCACCTTGCAATGCGGAGAAATTACTGTTTGTGCATTTACAATATTCATTGATTTTTGCCATTGAAAAACGTCCAGAAATGATTGAAGCTACTGACTGAATTAAAGGAGCTCTCATCTCACTCTCTTTGAATCTTCTTTATCATGCTAAGAGGAGCAGGAAAAAGCAAAAAATTTCAGAATTGCACCTTGCAATGCGGAGAAATTACTGTTTGTGCATTTACAATATTCATTGATTTTTGCCATTGAAAAACATCATGTTATTCATATACCAGAAATGTTTGAAGCTACTGACTGAATGAAAGGAGCTGGCATCTCACTCTCTTTGAATCTTCTTTATCATGCTAAGAGGAGCAGGAAAAAGCAAAAAATTTCAGAATTGCACCTTCAATGCGGAGAAATTACTGTTTGTGCATTTACAATATTCATTGATTTTTGCCATTGAAAAACGTCCAGAAATGATTGAAGCTACTGACTGAATGAAAGGAGCTGGCATCTCACTCTCTTTGAATCTTCTTTATCATGCTAAGAGGAGCAGGAAAAAGCAAAAAATTTCAGAATTGCACCTTGCAATGCGGAGATATTACTGTTTGTGCATTTACAATATTCATTAATTTTTGCCATTGAAAAACATCATGTTATTCATATACCAGAAATGATTGAAGCTACTGACTGAATGAAAGGAGCTGGCATCTCACTCTCTTTGAATCTTCTTTATCATGCTAAGAGGAGCAGGAAAAAGCAAAAAATTTCAGAATTGCACCTTGCAATGCGGAGAAATTACTGTTTGTGCATTTACAATATTCATTGATTTTTGCCATTGAAAAACATCATGTTATTCATATACCAGAAATGTTTGAAGCTACTGACTGAATGAAAGGAGCTGGCATCTCACTCTCTTTGAATCTTCTTTATCATACTAAGAGGAGCAGGAAAAAGCAAAAAATTTCAGAATTGCACCTTGCAATGCGGAGAAATTACTGTTTGTGCATTTACAATATTCATTGATTTTTGCCATTGAAAAACGTCCAGAAATGATTGAAGCTACTGACTGAATGAAAGGAGCTGGCATCTCACTCTCTTTGAATCTTCTTTATCATGCTAAGAGGAGCAGGAAAAAGCAAAAAATTTCAGAATTGCACCTTGCAATGCGGAGAAATTACTGTTTGTGCATTTACAATATTCATTGATTTTTGCCATTGAAAAACATCATGTTATTCATATACCAGAAATGATTGAAGCTACTGACTGAATGAAAGGAGCTGGCATATCACTCTCTTTGAATCTTCTTTATCATGCTAAGAGGAGCAGGAAAAAGCAAAAAATTTCAGAATTGCACCTTGCAATGCGGAGAAATTACTGTTTGTGCATTTACAATATTCATTGATTTTTGCCATTGAAAAACATGTTTTTCATATACCAGAAATGTTTGAAGCTACTGACTGAATGAAAGGAGCTGGCATCTCACTCTCTTTGAATCTTCTTTATCATGCTAGGATTAGCAGGAAAAAGCAAAAAATTTCAGAATTGCACCTTGCAATGTGGAGATATTACTGTTTGTGCATTTACAATATTCATTGATTTTTGCCATTGAAAAACATGTTTTTCATATACCAGAAATGTTTGAAGCTACTGACTGAATGAAAGGAGCTGGCATCTCACTCTCTTTGAATCTTCTTTATCATGCTAGGATTAACAGGAAAAAGCTAAAAATTTCAGAATTGCACCGTGCAATGTGGAGATATTACTGTTTGTGCATTTACAATATTCATTGATTTTTGCCATTGAAAAACATGTTTTTCATATACCAGAAATGTTTGAAGCTACTGACTGAATGAAAGGAGCTGGCATCTCACTCTCTTTGAATCTTCTTTATCATGCTAGGATTAGCAGGAAAAAGCAAAAAATTTCAGAATTGCACCTTGCAATGTGGAGATATTACTGTTTGTGCATTTACAATATTCATTGATTTTTGCCATTGAAAAACATGTTTTTCATATACCAGAAATGTTTGAAGCTACTGACTGAATGAAAGGAGCTGGCATCTCACTCTCTTTGAATCTTCTTTATCATGCTAGGATTAACAGGAAAAAGCAAAGAATTTCAGAATTGCACCTTGCAATGTGGAGATATTACTGTTTGTGCATTTACAATATTCATTGATTTTTGCCATTGAAAAACATGTTTTTCATATACCAGAAATGTTTGAAGCTACTGACTGAATGAAAGGAGCTGGCATCTCACTCTCTTTGAATCTTCTTTATCATGCTAGGATTAACAGGAAAAAGCTAAAAATTTCAGAATTGCACCGTGCAATGTGGAGATATTACTGTTTGTGCATTTACAATATTCATTGATTTTTGCCATTGAAAAACATGTTTTTCATATACCAGAAATGTTTGAAGCTACTGACTGAATGAAAGGAGCTGGCATCTCACTCTCTTTGAATCTTCTTTATCATGCTAGGATTAGCAGGAAAAAGCAAAAAATTTCAGAATTGCACCTTGCAATGTGGAGATATTACTGTTTGTGCATTTACAATATTCATTGATTTTTGCCATTGAAAAACATGTTTTTCATATACCAGAAATGTTTGAAGCTACTCACTGAATGAAAGGAGCTGGCATCTCACTCTCTTTGAATCTTCTTTATCATGCTAGGATTAACAGGAAAAAGCAAAAAATTTCAGAATTGCACCTTGCAATGTGGAGATATTACTGTTTGTGCATTTACAATATTCATTGATTTTTGCCATTGAAAAACATGTTTTTCATATACCAGAAATGTTTGAAGCTACTGACTGAATGAAAGGAGCTGGCATCTCACTCTCTTTGAATCTTCTTTATCATGCTAGGATTAACAGGAAAAAGCTAAAAATTTCAGAATTGCACCGTGCAATGTTGAGATATTACTGTTTGTGCATTTACAATATTCATTGATTTTTGCCATTGAAAAACATGTTTTTCATATACCAGAAATGTTTGAAGCTACTGACTGAATGAAAGGAGCTGGCATCTCACTCTCTTTGAATCTTCTTTGTCATGCTAGGATTAGCAGGAAAAAGCAAAAAATTTCAGAATTGCACCTTGCAATGTGGAGATATTACTGTTTGTGCATTTACAATATTCATTGATTTTTGCCATTGAAAAACATGTTTTTCATATACCAGAAATGTTTGAAGCTACTGACTGAATGAAAGGAGCTGGCATCTCACTCTCTTTGAATCTTCTTTATCATGCTAGGATTAACAGGAAAAAGCTAAAAATTTCATAATTGCACCGTGCAATGTGGAGATATTACTGTTTGTGCATTTACAATATTCATTGATTTTTGCCATTGAAAAACATGTTTTTCATATACCAGAAATGTTTGAAGCTACTGACTGAATGAAAGGAGCTGGCATCTCACTCTCTTTGAATCTTCTTTATCATGCTAGGATTAACAGGAAAAAGCTAAAAATTTCAGAATTGCACCGTGCAATGTGGAGATATTACTGTTTGTGCATTTACAATATTCATTGATTTTTGCCATTGAAAAACATGTTTTTCATATACCAGAAATGTTTGAAGCTACTGACTGAATGAAAGGAGCTGGCATCTCACTCTCTTTGAATCTTTATCATGCTAGGATTAGCAGGAAAAAGCAAAAAATTTCAGAATTGCACCTTGCAATGTGGAGATATTACTGTTTGTGCATTTACAATATTCATTGATTTTTGCCATTGAAAAACATGTTTTTCATATACCAGAAATGTTTGAAGCTACTGACTGAATGAAAGGAGCTGGCATCTCACTCTCTTTGAATCTTCTTTATCATGCTAGGATTAACAGGAAAAAGCAAAAAATTTCAGAATTGCACCTTGCAATGTGGAGATATTACTGTTTGTGCATTTACAATATTCATTGATTTTTGCCATTGAAAAACATGTTTTTCATATACCAGAAATGTTTGAAGCTACTGACTGAATGAAAGGAGCTGGCATCTCACTCTCTTTGAATCTTCTTTATCATGCTAGGATTAACAGGAAAAAGCTAAAAATTTCAGAATTGCACCGTGCAATGTGGAGATATTACTGTTTGTGCATTTACAATATTCATTGATTTTTGCCATTGAAAAACATGTTTTTCATATACCAGAAATGTTTGAAGCTACTGACTGAATGAAAGGAGCTGGCATCTCACTCTCTTTGAATCTTCTTTATCATGCTAGGATTAGCAGGAAAAAGCAAAAAATTTCAGAATTGCACCTTGCAATGTGGATATTACTGTTTGTGCATTTACAATATTCATTGATTTTTGCCATTGAAAAACATGTTTTTCATATACCAGAAATGTTTGAAGCTACTGACTGAATGAAAGGAGCTGGCATCTCACTCTCTTTGAATCTTCTTTATCATGCTAGGATTAACAGGAAAAAGCTAAAAATTTCAGAATTGCACCGTGCAATGTGGAGATATTACTGTTTGTGCATTTACAATATTCATTGATTTTTGCCATTGAAAAACATGTTTTTCATATACCAGAAATGTTTGAAGCTACTGACTGAATGAAAGGAGCTGGCATCTCACTCTCTTTGAATCTTCTTTATCATGCTAGGATTAGCAGGAAAAAGCAAAAAATTTCAGAATTGCACCTTGCAATGTGGAGATATTACTGTTTGTGCATTTACAATATTCATTGATTTTTGCCATTGAAAAACATGTTTTTCATATACCAGAAATGTTTGAAGCTACTCACTGAATGAAAGGAGCTGGCATCTCACTCTCTTTGAATCTTCTTTATCATGCTAGGATTAACAGGAAAAAGCTAAAAATTTCAGAATTGCACCTTGCAATGTGGAGATATTACTGTTTGTGCATTTACAATATTCATTGATTTTTGCCATTGAAAAACATGTTTTTCATATACCAGAAATGTTTGAAGCTACTGACTGAATGAAAGGAGCTGGCATCTCACTCTCTTTGAATCTTCTTTGTCATGCTAGGATTAGCAGGAAAAAGCAAAAAATTTCAGAATTGCACCTTGCAATGTGGAGATATTACTGTTTGTGCATTTACAATATTCATTGATTTTTGCCATTGAAAAACATGTTTTTCATATACCAGAAATGTTTGAAGCTACTGACTGAATGAAAGGAGCTGGCATCTCACTCTCTTTGAATCTTCTTTATCATGCTAGGATTAACAGGAAAAAGCTAAAAATTTCATAATTGCACCGTGCAATGTGGAGATATTACTGTTTGTGCATTTACAATATTCATTGATTTTTGCCATTGAAAAACATGTTTTTCATATACCAGAAATGTTTGAAGCTACTGACTGAATGAAAGGAGCTGGCATCTCACTCTCTTTGAATCTTCTTTATCATGCTAGGATTAACAGGAAAAAGCTAAAAATTTCAGAATTGCACCGTGCAATGTGGAGATATTACTGTTTGTGCATTTACAATATTCATTGATTTTTGCCATTGAAAAACATGTTTTTCATATACCAGAAATGTTTGAAGCTACTGACTGAATGAAAGGAGCTGGCATCTCACTCTCTTTGAATCTTTATCATGCTAGGATTAGCAGGAAAAAGCAAAAAATTTCAGAATTGCACCTTGCAATGTGGAGATATTACTGTTTGTGCATTTACAATATTCATTGATTTTTGCCATTGAAAAACATGTTTTTCATATACCAGAAATGTTTGAAGCTACTGACTGAATGAAAGGAGCTGGCATCTCACTCTCTTTGAATCTTCTTTATCATGCTAGGATTAACAGGAAAAAGCAAAAAATTTCAGAATTGCACCTTGCAATGTGGAGATATTACTGTTTGTGCATTTACAATATTCATTGATTTTTGCCATTGAAAAACATGTTTTTCATATACCAGAAATGTTTGAAGCTACTGACTGAATGAAAGGAGCTGGCATCTCACTCTCTTTGAATCTTCTTTATCATGCTAGGATTAACAGGAAAAAGCTAAAAATTTCAGAATTGCACCGTGCAATGTGGAGATATTACTGTTTGTGCATTTACAATATTCATTGATTTTTGCCATTGAAAAACATGTTTTTCATATACCAGAAATGTTTGAAGCTACTGACTGAATGAAAGGAGCTGGCATCTCACTCTCTTTGAATCTTCTTTATCATGCTAGGATTAGCAGGAAAAAGCAAAAAATTTCAGAATTGCACCTTGCAATGTGGAGATATTACTGTTTGTGCATTTACAATATTCATTGATTTTTGCCATTGAAAAACATGTTTTTCATATACCAGAAATGTTTGAAGCTACTGACTGAATGAAAGGAGCTGGCATCTCACTCTCTTTGAATCTTCTTTATCATGCTAGGATTAACAGGAAAAAGCTAAAAATTTCAGAATTGCACCGTGCAATGTGGAGATATTACTGTTTGTGCATTTACAATATTCATTGATTTTTGCCATTGAAAAACATGTTTTTCATATACCAGAAATGTTTGAAGCTACTGACTGAATGAAAGGAGCTGGCATCTCACTCTCTTTGAATCTTTATCATGCTAGGATTAGCAGGAAAAAGCAAAAAATTTCAGAATTGCACCTTGCAATGTGGAGATATTACTGTTTGTGCATTTACAATATTCATTGATTTTTGCCATTGAAAAACATGTTTTTCATATACCAGAAATGTTTGAAGCTACTGACTGAATGAAAGGAGCTGGCATCTCACTCTCTTTGAATCTTCTTTATCATGCTAGGATTAACAGGAAAAAGCAAAAAATTTCAGAATTGCACCTTGCAATGTGGAGATATTACTGTTTGTGCATTTACAATATTCATTGATTTTTGCCATTGAAAAACATGTTTTTCATATACCAGAAATGTTTGAAGCTACTGACTGAATGAAAGGAGCTGGCATCTCACTCTCTTTGAATCTTCTTTATCATGCTAGGATTAACAGGAAAAAGCTAAAAATTTCAGAATTGCACCGTGCAATGTGGAGATATTACTGTTTGTGCATTTACAATATTCATTGATTTTTGCCATTGAAAAACATGTTTTTCATATACCAGAAATGTTTGAAGCTACTGACTGAATGAAAGGAGCTGGCATCTCACTCTCTTTGAATCTTCTTTATCATGCTAGGATTAGCAGGAAAAAGCAAAAAATTTCAGAATTGCACCTTGCAATGTGGATATTACTGTTTGTGCATTTACAATATTCATTGATTTTTGCCATTGAAAAACATGTTTTTCATATACCAGAAATGTTTGAAGCTACTGACTGAATGAAAGGAGCTGGCATCTCACTCTCTTTGAATCTTCTTTATCATGCTAGGATTAACAGGAAAAAGCTAAAAATTTCAGAATTGCACCGTGCAATGTGGAGATATTACTGTTTGTGCATTTACAATATTCATTGATTTTTGCCATTGAAAAACATGTTTTTCATATACCAGAAATGTTTGAAGCTACTGACTGAATGAAAGGAGCTGGCATCTCACTCTCTTTGAATCTTCTTTATCATGCTAGGATTAGCAGGAAAAAGCAAAAAATTTCAGAATTGCACCTTGCAATGTGGAGATATTACTGTTTGTGCATTTACAATATTCATTGATTTTTGCCATTGAAAAACATGTTTTTCATATACCAGAAATGTTTGAAGCTACTCACTGAATGAAAGGAGCTGGCATCTCACTCTCTTTGAATCTTCTTTATCATGCTAGGATTAACAGGAAAAAGCTAAAAATTTCAGAATTGCACCTTGCAATGTGGAGATATTACTGTTTGTGCATTTACAATATTCATTGATTTTTGCCATTGAAAAACATGTTTTTCATATACCAGAAATGTTTGAAGCTACTGACTGAATGAAAGGAGCTGGCATCTCACTCTCTTTGAATCTTCTTTGTCATGCTAGGATTAGCAGGAAAAAGCAAAAAATTTCAGAATTGCACCTTGCAATGTGGAGATATTACTGTTTGTGCATTTACAATATTCATTGATTTTTGCCATTGAAAAACATGTTTTTCATATACCAGAAATGTTTGAAGCTACTGACTGAATGAAAGGAGCTGGCATCTCACTCTCTTTGAATCTTCTTTATCATGCTAGGATTAACAGGAAAAAGCTAAAAATTTCATAATTGCACCGTGCAATGTGGAGATATTACTGTTTGTGCATTTACAATATTCATTGATTTTTGCCATTGAAAAACATGTTTTTCATATACCAGAAATGTTTGAAGCTACTGACTGAATGAAAGGAGCTGGCATCTCACTCTCTTTGAATCTTCTTTATCATGCTAGGATTAACAGGAAAAAGCTAAAAATTTCAGAATTGCACCGTGCAATGTGGAGATATTACTGTTTGTGCATTTACAATATTCATTGATTTTTGCCATTGAAAAACATGTTTTTCATATACCAGAAATGTTTGAAGCTACTGACTGAATGAAAGGAGCTGGCATCTCACTCTCTTTGAATCTTTATCATGCTAGGATTAGCAGGAAAAAGCAAAAAATTTCAGAATTGCACCTTGCAATGTGGAGATATTACTGTTTGTGCATTTACAATATTCATTGATTTTTGCCATTGAAAAACATGTTTTTCATATACCAGAAATGTTTGAAGCTACTGACTGAATGAAAGGAGCTGGCATCTCACTCTCTTTGAATCTTCTTTATCATGCTAGGATTAACAGGAAAAAGCAAAAAATTTCAGAATTGCACCTTGCAATGTGGAGATATTACTGTTTGTGCATTTACAATATTCATTGATTTTTGCCATTGAAAAACATGTTTTTCATATACCAGAAATGTTTGAAGCTACTGACTGAATGAAAGGAGCTGGCATCTCACTCTCTTTGAATCTTCTTTATCATGCTAGGATTAACAGGAAAAAGCTAAAAATTTCAGAATTGCACCGTGCAATGTGGAGATATTACTGTTTGTGCATTTACAATATTCATTGATTTTTGCCATTGAAAAACATGTTTTTCATATACCAGAAATGTTTGAAGCTACTGACTGAATGAAAGGAGCTGGCATCTCACTCTCTTTGAATCTTCTTTATCATGCTAGGATTAACAGGAAAAAGCAAAAAATTTCAGAATTGCACCTTGCAATGTGGAGATATTACTGTTTGTGCATTTACAATATTCATTGATTTTTGCCATTGAAAAACATGTTTTTCATATACCAGAAATGTTTGAAGCTACTGACTGAATGAAAGGAGCTGGCATCTCACTCTCTTTGAATCTTCATCATGCTAGGATTAACAGGAAAAAGCTAAAAATTTCAGAATTGCACCGTGCAATGTGGAGATATTACTGTTTGTGCATTTACAATATTCATTGATTTTTGCCATTGAAAAACATGTTTTTCATATACCAGAAATGTTTGAAGCTACTGACTGAATGAAAGGAGCTGGCATCTCACTCTCTTTGAATCTTCTTTATCATGCTAGGATTAGCAGGAAAAAGCAAAAAATTTCAGAATTGCACCTTGCAATGTGGAGATATTACTGTTTGTGCATTTACAATATTCATTGATTTTTGCCATTGAAAAACATGTTTTTCATATACCAGAAATGTTTGAAGCTACTGACTGAATGAAAGGAGCTGGCATCTCACTCTCTTTGAATCTTCTTTATCATGCTAGGATTAACAGGAAAAAGCTAAAAATTTCAGAATTGCACCGTGCAATGTGGAGATATTACTGTTTGTGCATTTACAATATTCATTGATTTTTGCCATTGAAAAACATGTTTTTCATATACCAGAAATGTTTGAAGCTACTGACTGAATGAAAGGAGCTGGCATCTCACTCTCTTTGAATCTTCTTTATCATGCTAGGATTAGCAGGAAAAAGCAAAAAATTTCAGAATTGCACCTTGCAATGTGGAGATATTACTGTTTGTGCATTTACAATATTCATTGATTTTTGCCATTGAAAAACATGTTTTTCATATACCAGAAATGTTTGAAGCTACTGACTGAATGAAAGGAGCTGGCATCTCACTCTCTTTGAGTCTTCTTTATCATGCTAGGATTAACAGGAAAAAGCTAAAAATTTCAGAATTGCACCGTGCAATGTGGAGATATTACTGTTTGTGCATTTACAATATTCATTGATTTTTGCCATTGAAAAACATGTTTTTCATATACCAGAAATGTTTGAAGCTACTGACTGAATGAAAGGAGCTGGCATCTCACTCTCTTTGAATCTTCTTTGTCATGCTAGGATTAGCAGGAAAAAGCAAAAAATTTCAGAATTGCACCTTGCAATGTGGAGATATTACTGTTTGTGCATTTACAATATTCATTGATTTTTGCCATTGAAAAACATGTTTTTCATATACCAGAAATGTTTGAAGCTACTGACTGAATGAAAGGAGCTGGCATCTCACTCTCTTTGAATCTTCTTTATCATGCTAGGATTAACAGGAAAAAGCTAAAAATTTCAGAATTGCACCGTGCAATGTGGAGATATTACTGTTTGTGCATTTACAATATTCATTGATTTTTGCCATTGAAAAACATGTTTTTCATATACCAGAAATGTTTGAAGCTACTGACTGAATGAAAGGAGCTGGCATCTCACTCTCTTTGAATCTTCTTTATCATGCTAGGATTAGCAGGAAAAAGCAAAAAATTTCAGAATTGCACCTTGCAATGTGGAGATATTACTGTTTGTGCATTTACAATATTCATTGATTTTTGCCATTGAAAAACATGTTTTTCATATACCAGAAATGTTTGAAGCTACTGACTGAATGAAAGGAGCTGGCATCTCACTCTCTTTGAGTCTTCTTTATCATGCTAGGATTAACAGGAAAAAGCTAAAAATTTCAGAATTGCACCGTGCAATGTTGAGATATTACTGTTTGTGCATTTACAATATTCATTGATTTTTGCCATTGAAAAACATGTTTTTCATATACCAGAAATGTTTGAAGCTACTGACTGAATGAAAGGAGCTGGCATCTCACTCTCTTTGAATCTTCTTTGTCATGCTAGGATTAGCAGGAAAAAGCAAAAAATTTCAGAATTGCACCTTGCAATGTGGAGATATTACTGTTTGTGCATTTACAATATTCATTGATTTTTGCCATTGAAAAACATGTTTTTCATATACCAGAAATGTTTGAAGCTACTGACTGAATGAAAGGAGCTGGCATCTCACTCTCTTTGAATCTTCTTTATCATGCTAGGATTAACAGGAAAAAGCTAAAAATTTCATAATTGCACCGTGCAATGTGGAGATATTACTGTTTGTGCATTTACAATATTCATTGATTTTTGCCATTGAAAAACATGTTTTTCATATACCAGAAATGTTTGAAGCTACTGACTGAATGAAAGGAGCTGGCATCTCACTCTCTTTGAATCTTCTTTATCATGCTAGGATTAACAGGAAAAAGCTAAAAATTTCAGAATTGCACCGTGCAATGTGGAGATATTACTGTTTGTGCATTTACAATATTCATTGATTTTTGCCATTGAAAAACATGTTTTTCATATACCAGAAATGTTTGAAGCTACTGACTGAATGAAAGGAGCTGGCATCTCACTCTCTTTGAATCTTTATCATGCTAGGATTAGCAGGAAAAAGCAAAAAATTTCAGAATTGCACCTTGCAATGTGGAGATATTACTGTTTGTGCATTTACAATATTCATTGATTTTTGCCATTGAAAAACATGTTTTTCATATACCAGAAATGTTTGAAGCTACTGACTGAATGAAAGGAGCTGGCATCTCACTCTCTTTGAATCTTCTTTATCATGCTAGGATTAACAGGAAAAAGCAAAAAATTTCAGAATTGCACCTTGCAATGTGGAGATATTACTGTTTGTGCATTTACAATATTCATTGATTTTTGCCATTGAAAAACATGTTTTTCATATACCAGAAATGTTTGAAGCTACTGACTGAATGAAAGGAGCTGGCATCTCACTCTCTTTGAATCTTCTTTATCATGCTAGGATTAACAGGAAAAAGCTAAAAATTTCAGAATTGCACCGTGCAATGTGGAGATATTACTGTTTGTGCATTTACAATATTCATTGATTTTTGCCATTGAAAAACATGTTTTTCATATACCAGAAATGTTTGAAGCTACTGACTGAATGAAAGGAGCTGGCATCTCACTCTCTTTGAATCTTCTTTATCATGCTAGGATTAACAGGAAAAAGCAAAAAATTTCAGAATTGCACCTTGCAATGTGGAGATATTACTGTTTGTGCATTTACAATATTCATTGATTTTTGCCATTGAAAAACATGTTTTTCATATACCAGAAATGTTTGAAGCTACTGACTGAATGAAAGGAGCTGGCATCTCACTCTCTTTGAATCTTCATCATGCTAGGATTAACAGGAAAAAGCTAAAAATTTCAGAATTGCACCGTGCAATGTGGAGATATTACTGTTTGTGCATTTACAATATTCATTGATTTTTGCCATTGAAAAACATGTTTTTCATATACCAGAAATGTTTGAAGCTACTGACTGAATGAAAGGAGCTGGCATCTCACTCTCTTTGAATCTTCTTTATCATGCTAGGATTAGCAGGAAAAAGCAAAAAATTTCAGAATTGCACCTTGCAATGTGGAGATATTACTGTTTGTGCATTTACAATATTCATTGATTTTTGCCATTGAAAAACATGTTTTTCATATACCAGAAATGTTTGAAGCTACTGACTGAATGAAAGGAGCTGGCATCTCACTCTCTTTGAATCTTCTTTATCATGCTAGGATTAACAGGAAAAAGCTAAAAATTTCAGAATTGCACCGTGCAATGTGGAGATATTACTGTTTGTGCATTTACAATATTCATTGATTTTTGCCATTGAAAAACATGTTTTTCATATACCAGAAATGTTTGAAGCTACTGACTGAATGAAAGGAGCTGGCATCTCACTCTCTTTGAATCTTCTTTATCATGCTAGGATTAGCAGGAAAAAGCAAAAAATTTCAGAATTGCACCTTGCAATGTGGGGATATTACTGTTTGTGCATTTACAATATTCATTGATTTTTGCCATTGAAAAACATGTTTTTCATATACCAGAAATGTTTGAAGCTACTGACTGAATGAAAGGAGCTGGCATCTCACTCTCTTTGAATCTTCTTTATCATGCTAGGATTAACAGGAAAAAGCTAAAAATTTCAGAATTGCACCGTGCAATGTGGAGATATTACTGTTTGTGCATTTACAATATTCATTGATTTTTGCCATTGAAAAACATGTTTTTCATATACCAGAAATGTTTGAAGCTACTGACTGAATGAAAGGAGCTGGCATCTCACTCTCTTTGAATCTTCTTTATCATGCTAGGATTAGCAGGAAAAAGCAAAAAATTTCAGAATTGCACCTTGCAATGTGGAGATATTACTGTTTGTGCATTTACAATATTCATTGATTTTTGCCATTGAAAAACATGTTTTTCATATACCAGAAATGTTTGAAGCTACTGACTGAATGAAAGGAGCTGGCATCTCACTCTCTTTGAGTCTTCTTTATCATGCTAGGATTAATAGGAAAAAGCTAAAAATTTCAGAATTGCACCGTGCAATGTGGAGATATTACTGTTTGTGCATTTACAATATTCATTGATTTTTGCCATTGAAAAACATGTTTTTCATATACCAGAAATGTTTGAAGCTACTGACTGAATGAAAGGAGCTGGCATCTCACTCTCTTTGAATCTTCTTTATCATGCTAGGATTAGCAGGAAAAAGCAAAAAATTTCAGAATTGCACCTTGCAATGTGGAGATATTACTGTTTGTGCATTTACAATATTCATTGATTTTTGCCATTGAAAAACATGTTTTTCATATACCAGAAATGTTTGAAGCTACTGACTGAATGAAAGGAGCTGGCATCTCACTCTCTTTGAATCTTCTTTATCATGCTAGGATTAACAGGAAAAAGCAAAGAATTTCAGAATTGCACCTTGCAATGTGGAGATATTACTGTTTGTGCATTTACAATATTCATTGATTTTTGCCATTGAAAAACATGTTTTTCATATACCAGAAATGTTTGAAGCTACTGACTGAATGAAAGGAGCTGGCATCTCACTCTCTTTGAATCTTCTTTATCATGCTAGGATTAACAGGAAAAAGCTAAAAATTTCAGAATTGCACCGTGCAATGTGGAGATATTACTGTTTGTGCATTTACAATATTCATTGATTTTTGCCATTGAAAAACATGTTTTTCATATACCAGAAATGTTTGAAGCTACTGACTGAATGAAAGGAGCTGGCATCTCACTCTCTTTGAATCTTCTTTATCATGCTAGGATTAGCAGGAAAAAGCAAAAAATTTCAGAATTGCACCTTGCAATGTGGAGATATTACTGTTTGTGCATTTACAATATTCATTGATTTTTGCCATTGAAAAACATGTTTTTCATATACCAGAAATGTTTGAAGCTACTGACTGAATGAAAGGAGCTGGCATCTCACTCTCTTTGAATCTTCTTTATCATGCTAGGATTAACAGGAAAAAGCAAAAAATTTCAGAATTGCACCTTGCAATGTGGAGATATTACTGTTTGTGCATTTACAATATTCATTGATTTTTGCCATTGAAAAACGTTTTTCATATACCAGAAATGTTTGAAGCTACTGACTGAATGAAAGGAGCTGGCATCTCACTCTCTTTGAATCTTCTTTATCATGCTAGGATTAACAGGAAAAAGCTAAAAATTTCAGAATTGCACCGTGCAATGTTGAGATATTACTGTTTGTGCATTTACAATATTCATTGATTTTTGCCATTGAAAAACATGTTTTTCATATACCAGAAATGTTTGAAGCTACTGACTGAATGAAAGGAGCTGGCATCTCACTCTCTTTGAATCTTCTTTATCATGCTAGGATTAGCAGGAAAAAGCAAAAAATTTCAGAATTGCACCTTGCAATGTGGAGTTATTACTGTTTGTGCATTTACAATATTCATTGATTTTTGCCATTGAAAAACATGTTTTTCATATACCAGAAATGTTTGAAGCTACTGACTGAATGAAAGGAGCTGGCATCTCACTCTTTGAATCTTCTTTATCATGCTAGGATTAACAGGAAAAAGCTAAAAATTTCATAATTGCACCGTGCAATGTGGAGATATTACTGTTTGTGCATTTACAATATTCATTGATTTTTGCCATTGAAAAACATGTTTTTCATATACCAGAAATGTTTGAAGCTACTGACTGAATGAAAGGAGCTGGCATCTCACTCTCTTTGAATCTTCTTTATCATGCTAGGATTAGCAGGAAAAAGCAAAAAATTTCAGAATTGCACCTTGCAATGTGGAGATATTACTGTTTGTGCATTTACAATATTCATTGATTTTTGCCATTGAAAAACATGTTTTTCATATACCAGAAATGTTTGAAGCTACTGACTGAATGAAAGGAGCTGGCATCTCACTCTCTTTGAATCTTCTTTATCATGCTAGGATTAACAGGAAAAAGCTAAAAATTTCAGAATTGCACCTTGCAATGCGGAGAAATTACTGTTTGTGCATTTACAATATTCATTGATTTTTACCATTGAAAAACGTCCAGAAATGATTGAAGCTACTGACTGAATGAAAGTAGCTGGCATCTCACTCTCTTTGAATCTTCTTTATCATGCTAAGAGGAGCAGGAAAAAGCAAAAAATTTCAGACTTGCACCTTGCAATGCGGAGAAATTACTGTTTGTGCATTTACAATATTCATTGATTTTTGCCATTGAAAAACATCATGTTATTCATATACCAGAAATGTTTGAAGCTACTGACTGAATGAAAGGAGCTGGCATCTCACTCTCTTTGAATCTTCTTTATCATGCTAAGAGGAGCAGGAAAAAGCAAAAAATTTCAGAATTGCACCTTGCAATGCGGAGAAATTACTGTTTGTGCATTTACAATATTCATTGATTTTTGCCATTGAAAAACGTCCAGAAATGATTGAAGGTACTGACTGAATGAAAGGAGCTGGCATCTCACTCTCTTTGAATCTTCTTTATCATGCTAAGAGGAGCAGGAAAAAGCAAAAAATTTCAGAATTGCACCTTGCAATGCGGAGAAATTACTGTTTTGTGCATTTACAATATTCATTGGTTTTTGCCATTGAAAAACGTCCAGAAATGATTGAAGCTACTGACTGAATGAAAGGAGCTGGCATCTCACTCTCTTTGAATCTTCTTTATCATGCTAAGAGGAGCAGGAAAAAGCAAAAAATTTCAGAATTGCACCTTGCAATGCGGAGAAATTACAGTTTGTGCATTTACAATATTCATTGATTTTTGCCATTGAAAAACATCCAGAAATGATTGAAGCTACTGACTGAATGAAAGGAGCTGGCATCTCACTCTCTTTGAATCTTCTTTATCATGCTAAGAGGAGCAGGAAAAAGCAAAAAATTTCAGAATTGCACCTTGCAATGTGGAGAAATTACTGTTTGTGCATTTACAATATTCATTGATTTTTACCATTAAAAAAACGTCCAGAAATGATTGAAGCTACTGACTGAATGAAAGTAGCTGGCATCTCACTCTCTTTGAATCTTCTTTATCATGCTAAGAGGAGCAGGAAAAAGCAAAAAATTTCAGACTTGCACCTTGCAATGCGGAGAAATTACTGTTTGTGCATTTACAATATTCATTGATTTTTGCCATTGAAAAACATCATGTTATTCATATACCAGAAATGTTTGAAGCTACTGACTGAATGAAAGGAGCTGGCATCTCACTCTCTTTGAATCTTCTTTATCATGCTAAGAGGAGCAGGAAAAAGCAAAAAATTCAAGAATTGCACCTTGCAATGCGGACAAATTACTGTTTGTGCATTTACAATATTCATTGATTTTTGCCATTGAAAAACATCATGTTATTCATATACCAGAAATGTTTGAAGCTACTGACTGAATGAAAGGAGCTGGCATCTCACTCTCTTTGAATCTTCTTTATCATGCTAAGAGGAGCAGGAAAAAGCAAAAAATTTCAGAATTGCACCTTGCAATGTGGAGAAATTACTGTTTGTGCATTTACAATATTCATTGATTTTTACCATTGAAAAACGTCCAGAAATGATTGAAGCTACTGACTGAATGAAAGTAGCTGGCATCTCACTCTCTTTGAATCTTCTTTATCATGCTAAGAGGAGCAGGAAAAAGCAAAAAATTTCAGACTTGCACCTTGCAATGCGGAGAAATTACTGTTTGTGCATTTACAATATTCATTGATTTTTGCCATTGAAAAACATCATGTTATTCATATACCAGAAATGTTTGAAGCTACTGACTGAATGAAAGGAGCTGGCATCTCACTCTCTTTGAATCTTCTTTATCATGCTAAGAGGAGCAGGAAAAAGCAAAAAATTTCAGAATTGCACCTTGCAATGCGGAGAAATTACTGTTTGTGCATTTACAATATTCATTGATTTTTGCCATTGAAAAACATCATGTTATTCATATACCAGAAATGTTTGAAGCTACTGACTGAATGAAAGGAGCTGGCATCTCACTCTCTTTGAATCTTCTTTATCATGCTAAGAGGAGCAGGAAAAAGCAAAAAATTTCAGAATTGCACCTTGCAATGCGGAGAAATTACTGTTTTGTGCATTTACAATATTCATTGGTTTTTGCCATTGAAAAACGTCCAGAAATGATTGAAGCTACTGACTGAATGAAAGGAGCTGGCATCTCACTCTCTTTGAATCTTCTTTATCATGCTAAGAGGAGCAGGAAAAAGCAAAAAATTTCAGAATTGCACCTTGCAATGCGGAGAAATTACAGTTTGTGCATTTACAATATTCATTGATTTTTGCCATTGAAAAACATCCAGAAATGATTGAAGCTACTGACTGAATGAAAGGAGCTGGCATCTCACTCTCTTTGAATCTTCTTTATCATGCTAAGAGGAGCAGGAAAAAGCAAAAAATTTCAGAATTGCACCTTGCAATGTGGAGAAATTACTGTTTGTGCATTTACAATATTCATTGATTTTTACCATTGAAAAACGTCCAGAAATGATTGAAGCTACTGACTGAATGAAAGTAGCTGGCATCTCACTCTCTTTGAATCTTCTTTATCATGCTAAGAGGAGCAGGAAAAAGCAAAAAATTTCAGACTTGCACCTTGCAATGCGGAGAAATTACTGTTTGTGCATTTACAATATTCATTGATTTTTGCCATTGAAAAACATCATGTTATTCATATACCAGAAATGTTTGAAGCTACTGACTGAATGAAAGGAGCTGGCATCTCACTCTCTTTGAATCTTCTTTATCATGCTAAGAGGAGCAGGAAAAAGCAAAAAATTCAAGAATTGCACCTTGCAATGCGGAGAAATTACTGTTTGTGCATTTACAATATTCATTGATTTTTGCCATTGAAAAACATCATGTTATTCATATACCAGAAATGTTTGAAGCTACTGACTGAATGAAAGGAGCTGGCATCTCACTCTCTTTGAATCTTCTTTATCATGCTAAGAGGAGCAGGAAAAAGCAAAAAATTTCAGAATTGCACCTTGCAATGTGGAGAAATTACTGTTTGTGCATTTACAATATTCATTGATTTTTACCATTGAAAAACGTCCAGAAATGATTGAAGCTACTGACTGAATGAAAGTAGCTGGCATCTCACTCTCTTTGAATCTTCTTTATCATGCTAAGAGGAGCAGGAAAAAGCAAAAAATTTCAGACTTGCACCTTGCAATGCGGAGAAATTACTGTTTGTGCATTTACAATATTCATTGATTTTTGCCATTGAAAAACATCATGTTATTCATATACCAGAAATGTTTGAAGCTACTGACTGAATGAAAGGAGCTGGCATCTCACTCTCTTTGAATCTTCTTTATCATGCTAAGAGGAGCAGGAAAAAGCAAAAAATTTCAGAATTGCACCTTGCAATGCGGAGAAATTACTGTTTGTGCATTTACAATATTCATTGATTTTTGCCATTGAAAAACATCATGTTATTCATATACCAGAAATGTTTGAAGCTACTGACTGAATGAAAGGAGCTGACATCACACTCTCTTTGAATCTTGTTTATCATGCTAAGAGGAGCAGGAAAAAGCAAAAAATTTCAGAATTGCACCTTGCAATGCGGAGAAATTACTGTTTGTGCATTTACAATATTCATTGATTTTTGCCATTGAAAAACATCCAGAAATGATTGAAGCTACTGACTGAATGAAAGGAGCTGGCATCTCACTCTCTTTGAATCTTCTTTATCATGCTAAGAGGAGCAGGAAAAAGCAAAAAATTTCAGAATTGCACCTTGCAATGCGGAGAAATTACTGTTTGTGCATTTACAATATTCATTGATTTTTGCCATTGAAAAACGTCCAGAAATGATTGAAGGTACTGACTGAATGAAAGGAGCTGGCATCTCACTCTCTTTGAATCTTCTTTATCATGCTAAGAGGAGCAGGAAAAAGCAAAAAATTTCAGAATTGCACCTTGCAATGCGGAGAAATTACTGTTTTGTGCATTTACAATATTCATTGGTTTTTGCCATTGAAAAACGTCCAGAAATGATTGAAGCTACTGACTGAATGAAAGGAGCTGGCATCTCACTCTCTTTGAATCTTCTTTATCATGCTAAGAGGAGCAGGAAAAAGCAAAAAATTTCAGAATTGCACCTTGCAATGCGGAGAAATTACAGTTTGTGCATTTACAATATTCATTGATTTTTGCCATTGAAAAACATCCAGAAATGATTGAAGCTACTGACTGAATGAAAGGAGCTGGCATCTCACTCTCTTTGAATCTTCTTTATCATGCTAAGAGGAGCAGGAAAAAGCAAAAAATTTCAGAATTGCACCTTGCAATGTGGAGAAATTACTGTTTGTGCATTTACAATATTCATTGATTTTTACCATTGAAAAACGTCCAGAAATGATTGAAGCTACTGACTGAATGAAAGTAGCTGGCATCTCACTCTCTTTGAATCTTCTTTATCATGCTAAGAGGAGCAGGAAAAAGCAAAAAATTTCAGACTTGCACCTTGCAATGCGGAGAAATTACTGTTTGTGCATTTACAATATTCATTGATTTTTGCCATTGAAAAACATCATGTTATTCATATACCAGAAATGTTTGAAGCTACTGACTGAATGAAAGGAGCTGGCATCTCACTCTCTTTGAATCTTCTTTATCATGCTAAGAGGAGCAGGAAAAAGCAAAAAATTTCAGAATTGCACCTTGCAATGCGGAGAAATTACTGTTTGTGCATTTACAATATTCATTGATTTTTGCCATTGAAAAACATCATGTTATTCATATACCAGAAATGTTTGAAGCTACTGACTGAATGAAAGGAGCTGGCATCTCACTCTCTTTGAATCTTCTTTATCATGCTAAGAGGAGCAGGAAAAAGCAAAAAATTTCAGAATTGCACCTTGCAATGTGGAGAAATTACTGTTTGTGCATTTACAATATTCATTGATTTTTACCATTGAAAAACGTCCAGAAATGATTGAAGCTACTGACTGAATGAAAGTAGCTGGCATCTCACTCTCTTTGAATCTTCTTTATCATGCTAAGAGGAGCAGGAAAAAGCAAAAAATTTCAGACTTGCACCTTGCAATGCGGAGAAATTACTGTTTGTGCATTTACAATATTCATTGATTTTTGCCATTGAAAAACATCATGTTATTCATATACCAGAAATGTTTGAAGCTACTGACTGAATGAAAGGAGCTGGCATCTCACTCTCTTTGAATCTTCTTTATCATGCTAAGAGGAGCAGGAAAAAGCAAAAAATTTCAGAATTGCACCTTGCAATGCGGAGAAATTACTGTTTGTGCATTTACAATATTCATTGATTTTTGCCATTGAAAAACATCATGTTATTCATATACCAGAAATGATTGAAGCTACTGACTGAATGAAAGGAGCTGGCATCTCACTCTCTTTGAATCTTCTTTATCATGCTAAGAGGAGCAGGAAAAAGTAAAAAATTTCAGAATTGCACCTTGCAATGCGGAGAAATTACTGTTTGTGCATTTATAATATTCAATGATTTTTGCCATTGAAAAACGTCCAGAAATGATTGAAGCTACTGACTGAACGAAAGGAGCTGGCATCTCACTCTCTTTGAATCTTCTTTATCATGCTAAGAGGAGCAGGAAAAAGCAAAAAATTTCAGAATTGCACCTTGCAATGCGGAGAAATTACTGTTTGTGCATTTACAATATTCATTGATTTTTGCCATTGAAAAACATCCAGAAATGATTGAAGCTACTGACTGAATGAAAGGAGCTGGCATCTCACTCTCTTTGAATCTTCTTTATCATGCTAAGAGGAGCAGGAAAAAGCAAAAAATTTCAGAATTGCACCTTGCAATGCGGAGAAATTACTGTTTGTGCATTTACAATATTCATTGATTTTTGCCATTGAAAAACATCATGTTATTCATATACCAGAAATGTTTGAAGCTACTGACTGAATGAAAGGAGCTGGCATCTCACTCTCTTTGAATCTTCTTTATCATGCTAAGAGGAGCAGGAAAAAGCAAAAAATTTCAGAATTGCACCTTGCAATGCGGAGAAATTACTGTTTGTGCATTTACAATATTCATTGATTTTTGCCATTGAAAAACATCATGTTATTCATATACCAGAAATGATTGAAGCTACTGACTGAATGAAAGGAGCTGGCATCTCACTCTCTTTGAATCTTCTTTATCATGCTAAGAGGAGCAGGAAAAAGTAAAAAATTTCAGAATTGCACCTTGCAATGCGGAGAAATTACTGTTTGTGCATTTATAATATTCAATGATTTTTGCCATTGAAAAACGTCCAGAAATGATTGAAGCTACTGACTGAACGAAAGGAGCTGGCATCTCACTCTCTTTGAATCTTCTTTATCATGCTAAGAGGAGCAGGAAAAAGCAAAAAATTTCAGAATTGCACCTTGCAATGCGGAGAAATTACTGTTTGTGCATTTACAATATTCATTGATTTTTGCCATTGAAAAACATCCAGAAATGATTGAAGCTACTGACTGAATGAAAGGAGCTGGCATCTCACTCTCTTTGAATCTTCTTTATCATGCTAAGAGGAGCAGGAAAAAGCAAAAAATTTCAGAATTGCACCTTGCAATGCGGAGAAATTACTGTTTGTGCATTTACAATATTCATTGATTTTTGCCATGGAAAAACATCATGTTATTCATATACCAGAAATGTTTGAAGCTACTGACTGAATGAAAGGAGCTGACATCTCACTCTCTTTGAATCTTCTTTATCATGCTAAGAGGAGCAGGAAAAAGCAAAAAATTTCAGAATTGCACCTTGCAATGCGGAGAAATTACTGTTTGTGCATTTACAATATTCATTGATTTTTGCCATTGAAAAACATCATGTTATTCATATACCAGAAATGTTTGAAGCTACTGACTGAATGAAAGGAGCTGACATCTCACTCTCTTTGAATCTTCTTTATCATGCTAAGAGGAGCAGGAAAAAGCAAAAAATTTCAGAATTGCACCTTGCAATGCGGAGAAATTACTGTTTGTGCATTTACAATATTCATTGATTTTTGCCATTGAAAAACATCATGTTATTCATGTACCAGAAATGTTTGAAGCTACTGACTGAATGAAAGGAGCTGACATCTCACTCTCTTTGAATCTTCTTTATCATGCTAAGAGGAGCAGGAAAAAGCAAAAAATTTCAGAATTGCACCTTGCAATGCGGAGAAATTACTGTTTGTGCATTTACAATATTCATTGATTTTTGCCATTGAAAAACGTCCAGAAATGATTGAAGCTACTGACTGAATGAAAGGAGCTGGCATCTCACTCTCTTTGAATCTTCTTTATCATGCTAAGAGGAGCAGGAAAAAGCAAAAAATTTCAGAATTGCACCTTGCAATGCGGAGAAATTACTGTTTGTGCATTTACAATATTCATTGATTTTTGCCATTGAAAAACATGTTATTCATATACCAGAAATGTTTGAAGCTACTGACTGAATGAAAGGAGCTGGCACCTCACTCTCTTTGAATCTTCTTTATCATGCTAAGAGGAGCGGGAAAAAGCAAAAAATTTCAGAATTGCACCTTGCAATGCGGAGAAATTACTGTTTGTGCATTTACAATATTCATTGATTTTTGCCATTGAAAAACGTCCAAAAATGATTGAAGGTACTGACTGAATGAAAGGAGCTGGCATCTCACTCTCTTTGAATCTTCTTTATCATGCTAAGAGGAGCAGGAAAAAGCAAAAAATTTCAGAATTGCACCTTGCAATGCGGAGAAATTACTGTTTGTGCATTTACAATATTCATTGGTTTTTGCCATTGAAAAACGTCCAGAAATGATTGAAGCTACTGACTGAATGAAAGGAGCTGGCATCTCACTCTCTTTGAATCTTCTTTATCATGCTAAGAGGAGCAGGAAAAAGCAAAAAATTTCAGAATTGCACCTTGCAATGCGGAGAAATTACAGTTTGTGCATTTACAATATTCATTGATTTTTGCCATTGAAAAACATCCAGAAATGATTGAAGCTACTGACTGAATGAAAGGAGCTGGCATCTCACTCTCTTTGAATCTTCTTTATCATGCTAAGAGGAGCAGGAAAAAGCAAAAAATTTCAGAATTGCACCTTGCAATGCGGAGAAATTACTGTTTGTGCATTTACAATATTCATTGATTTTTGCCATTGAAAAACATCATGTTATTCATATACCAGAAATGTTTGAAGCTACTGACTGAATGAAAGGAGCTGGCATCTCACTCTCTTTGAATCTTCTTTATCATGCTAAGAGGAGCAGGAAAAAGCAAAAAATTTCAGAATTGCACCTTGCAATGTGGAGAAATTACTGTTTGTGCATTTACAATATTCATTGATTTTTACCATTGAAAAACGTCCAGAAATGATTGAAGCTACTGACTGAATGAAAGTAGCTGGCATCTCACTCTCTTTGAATCTTCTTTATCATGCTAAGAGGAGCAGGAAAAAGCAAAAAATTTCAGACTTGCACCTTGCAATGCGGAGAAATTACTGTTTGTGCATTTACAATATTCATTGATTTTTGCCATTGAAAAACATCATGTTATTCATATACCAGAAATGTTTGAAGCTACTGACTGAATGAAAGGAGCTGGCATCTCACTCTCTTTGAATCTTCTTTATCATGCTAAGAGGAGCAGGAAAAAGCAAAAAATTTCAGAATTGCACCTTGCAATGCGGAGAAATTACTGTTTGTGCATTTACAATATTCAATGATTTTTGCCATTGAAAAACGTCCAGAAATGATTGAAGCTACTGACTGAACGAAAGGAGCTGGCATCTCACTCTCTTTGAATCTTCTTTATCATGCTAAGAGGAGCAGGAAAAAGCAAAAAATTTCAGAATTGCACCTTGCAATGCGGAGAAATTACTGTTTGTGCATTTACAATATTCATTGATTTTTGCCATTGAAAAACATCATGTTATTCATATACCAGAAATGTTTGAAGCTACTGACTGAATGAAAGGAGCTGACATCTCACTCTCTTTGAATCTTCTTTATCATGCTAAGAGGAGCAGGAAAAAGCAAAAAATTTCAGAATTGCACCTTGCAATGCGGAGAAATTACTGTTTGTGCATTTACAATATTCATTGATTTTTACCATTGAAAAACGTCCAGAAATGATTGAAGCTACTGACTGAATGAAAGTAGCTGGCATCTCACTCTCTTTGAATCTTCTTTATCATGCTAAGAGGAGCAGGAAAAAGCAAAAAATTTCAGACTTGCACCTTGCAATGCGGAGAAATTACTGTTTGTGCATTTACAATATTCATTGATTTTTGCCATTGAAAAACATCATGTTATTCATATACCAGAAATGTTTGAAGCTACTGACTGAATGAAAGGAGCTGGCATCTCACTCTCTTTGAATCTTCTTTATCATGCTAAGAGGAGCAGGAAAAAGCAAAAAATTTCAGAATTGCACCTTGCAATGCGGAGAAATTACTGTTTGTGCATTTACAATATTCATTGATTTTTGCCATTGAAAAACATCCAGAAATGATTGAAGCTACTGACTGAATGAAAGGAGCTGGCATCTCACTCTCTTTGAATCTTCTTTATCATGCTAAGAGGAGCAGGAAAAAGCAAAAAATTTCAGAATTGCACCTTGCAATGCGGAGAAATTACTGTTTGTGCATTTACAATATTCATTGATTTTTGCCATTGAAAAACATCATGTTATTCATATACCAGAAATGTTTGAAGCTACTGACTGAATGAAAGGAGCTGACATCACACTCTCTTTGAATCTTGTTTATCATGCTAAGAGGAGCAGGAAAAAGCAAAAAATTTCAGAATTGCACCTTGCAATGCGGAGAAATTACTGTTTGTGCATTTACAATATTCAATGATTTTTGCCATTGAAAAACGTCCAGAAATGATTGAAGCTACTGACTGAACGAAAGGAGCTGGCATCTCACTCTCTTTGAATCTTCTTTATCATGCTAAGAGGAGCAGGAAAAAGCAAAAAATTTCAGAATTGCACCTTGCAATGCGGAGAAATTACTGTTTGTGCATTTACAATATTCATTGATTTTTGCCATTGAAAAACATCATGTTATTCATATACCAGAAATGTTTGAAGCTACTGACTGAATGAAAGGAGCTGACATCTCACTCTCTTTGAATCTTCTTTATCATGCTAAGAGGAGCAGGAAAAAGCAAAAAATTTCAGAATTGCACCTTGCAATGCGGAGAAATTACTGTTTGTGCATTTACAATATTCATTGATTTTTACCATTGAAAAACGTCCAGAAATGATTGAAGCTACTGACTGAATGAAAGTAGCTGGCATCTCACTCTCTTTGAATCTTCTTTATCATGCTAAGAGGAGCAGGAAAAAGCAAAAAATTTCAGACTTGCACCTTGCAATGCGGAGAAATTACTGTTTGTGCATTTACAATATTCATTGATTTTTGCCATTGAAAAACATCATGTTATTCATATACCAGAAATGTTTGAAGCTACTGACTGAATGAAAGGAGCTGGCATCTCACTCTCTTTGAATCTTCTTTATCATGCTAAGAGGAGCAGGAAAAAGCAAAAAATTTCAGAATTGCACCTTGCAATGCGGAGAAATTACTGTTTGTGCATTTACAATATTCATTGATTTTTGCCATTGAAAAACATCCAGAAATGATTGAAGCTACTGACTGAATGAAATGAGCTGGCATCTCACTCTCTTTGAATCTTCTTTATCATGCTAAGAGGAGCAGGAAAAAGCAAAAAATTTCAGAATTGCACCTTGCAATGCGGAGAAATTACTGTTTGTGCATTTACAATATTCATTGATTTTTGCCATTGAAAAACATCATGTTATTCATATACCAGAAATGTTTGAAGCTACTGACTGAATGAAAGGAGCTGACATCACACTCTCTTTGAATCTTGTTTATCATGCTAAGAGGAGCAGGAAAAAGCAAAAAATTTCAGAATTGCACCTTGCAATGCGGAGAAATTACTGTTTGTGCATTTACAATATTCATTGATTTTTGCCATTGAAAAACATCCAGAAATGATTGAAGCTACTGACTGAATGAAAGGAGCTGGCATCTCACTCTCTTTGAATCTTCTTTATCATGCTAAGAGGAGCAGGAAAAAGCAAAAAATTTCAGAATTGCACCTTGCAATGCGGAGAAATTACTGTTTGTGCATTTACAATATTCATTGATTTTTGCCATTGAAAAACGTCCAGAAATGATTGAAGGTACTGACTGAATGAAAGGAGCTGGCATCTCACTCTCTTTGAATCTTCTTTATCATGCTAAGAGGAGCAGGAAAAAGCAAAAAATTTCAGAATTGCACCTTGCAATGCGGAGAAATTACTGTTTTGTGCATTTACAATATTCATTGGTTTTTGCCATTGAAAAACGTCCAGAAATGATTGAAGCTACTGACTGAATGAAAGGAGCTGGCATCTCACTCTCTTTGAATCTTCTTTATCATGCTAAGAGGAGCAGGAAAAAGCAAAAAATTTCAGAATTGCACCTTGCAATGCGGAGAAATTACAGTTTGTGCATTTACAATATTCATTGATTTTTGCCATTGAAAAACATCCAGAAATGATTGAAGCTACTGACTGAATGAAAGGAGCTGGCATCTCACTCTCTTTGAATCTTCTTTATCATGCTAAGAGGAGCAGGAAAAAGCAAAAAATTTCAGAATTGCACCTTGCAATGTGGAGAAATTACTGTTTGTGCATTTACAATATTCATTGATTTTTACCATTGAAAAACGTCCAGAAATGATTGAAGCTACTGACTGAATGAAAGTAGCTGGCATCTCACTCTCTTTGAATCTTCTTTATCATGCTAAGAGGAGCAGGAAAAAGCAAAAAATTTCAGACTTGCACCTTGCAATGCGGAGAAATTACTGTTTGTGCATTTACAATATTCATTGATTTTTGCCATTGAAAAACATCATGTTATTCATATACCAGAAATGTTTGAAGCTACTCACTGAATGAAAGGAGCTGGCATCTCACTCTCTTTGAATCTTCTTTATCATGCTAAGAGAGCA